>NW_027017601.1:0-53865 GCF_036013445.1 Caloenas nicobarica
CGGGCCCTGTCGGGCTCTGTCGGGCCCTGTCGGGCTCTGTCGGCTCTGTCGGGCCCTGTCGGGCTCTGTCGGGCTCTGTCGGGCTCTGTCGGGCTCTACTGGGCCCTGTCGGGCGCTGTCGGGCTCTGTCGGGCTCTGTCGGGCTCTGTCGGGCTCTACTGGGCCCTGTCGGGCTCTGTCGGCTCTGTCGGGCCCTGTCGGGCTCTGTCGGGCTCTGTCGGGCCCTGTCGGGCCCTGTCGGGCTCTGTCGGGCTCTGTCGGGCTCTGTCGGGCTCTGTACTGGGCTCTACTGGGCTCTGTCGGGCTCTGTCGGGCTCTGTCGGGCTCTACTGGGCCCTGTCGGGCTCTGTCGGGCTCTGTCGGGCTCTGTCGGGCTCTACTGGGCCCTGTCGGGCCCTGTCGGGCTCTGTCGTACCCTGTCGGGCCCTGTCGGGCTCTGTCGGGCCCTGTCGGGCCCTGTCGGGCTCTGTCGGGCTCTCTCGGGCTCTGTCGGGCTCTACTGGGCCCTGTCGGGCTCTACTGGGCCCTGTCGGGCCCTGTCGGGCCCTGTCGGGCTCTGTCGGGCTCTGTCGGGCTCTGTCGGGCTCTACTGGGCCCTGTCGGGCCCTGTCGGGCCCTGTCGGGCTCTGTCGGGCCCTGTCGGGCTCTGTCGGGCTCTGTCGGGCTCTGTCGGGCTCTACTGGGCCCTGTCGGGCCCTGTCGGGTTCTGTCGGGCTCTACTGGCTCTGTCGGGGCTCTGTCGGGCTTTGTCGGGCTCTGTTGGGCTCTACTGGGCCCTGTCGGGCTCTGTCGGGCTCTGTCGGGCTCTGTCGGGCTCTGTCGGGCTCTGTCGGCTCTACTGGGCTCTGTCGGGTTCTACTGGGCTCTACTGGGCCCTGTCGGGCTCTGTCGGGCTCTGTCGGGCTCTGTCGGGCCCTGTCGGGCTCTGTCGGGCTCTGTCGGGCCCTGTCGGGCCCTGTTGGGCTCTGTCGGTCCCTGTCGGTCCCTGTCGGGCTCTGTCGGGCTCTGTCGGGCTCTGTCGGGCTCTGTCGGGCTCTACTGGGCCCTGTCGGGCTCTGTCGGGCTCTGTCGGGCTCTGTCGGGCTCTGTCGGGCCCTGTCGGGCTCTGTCGGGCCCTGTCGGGCTCTGTCGGGCTCTGTCGGGCTCTGTCGGGCTCTGTCGGGCTCTACTGGGCTCTACTGGGCTCTGTCGGGCTCTGTCGGGCTCTGTCGGGGCTCTGTCGGGCTCTGTCGGGCTCTACTGGGCCCTGTCGGGCCCTGTCGGGCTCTGTCGGGCTCTGTCGGGCCCTGTCGGGCTCTGTCGGGCCCTGTCGGGCCCTGTCGGGCTCTGTCGGGCTCTGTCGGGCTCTGTCGGGCTCTACTGGGCCCTGTCGGGCCCTGTCGGGCCCTGTCGGGCACTGTCGGGCTCTACTGGGCTCTGTCGGGCCCTGTCGGGCCCTGTCGGGCTCTGTCGGGCTCTGTCGGGCCCTGTCGGGCCCTGTCGGGCTCTGTCGGGCTCTGTCGGGCTCTGTCGGGCCCTGTCGGGCTCTGTCGGGCTCTACTGGGCCCTGTCGGCTCTACTGGGCCCTGTCGGCCCTGTCGGGCCCTGTCGGGCTCTGTCGGGCTCTGTCGGGCTCTACTGGGCCCTGTCGGGCCCTGTCGGGCCCTGTCGGGCTCTGTCGGGCCCTGTCGGGCCCTGTCGGGCCCTGTCGGGCCCTGTCGGGCCCTGTCGGGCTCTGTCGGGCTCTGTCGGGCTCTACTGGGCCCTGTCGGGCCCTGTCGGGCCCTGTCGGGCTCTGTCGGGCTCTGTCGGGCTCTGTCGGGCTCTACTGGGCTCTGTCGGGCTCTGTCGGGCTTTGTCGGGCTCTGTTGGGCTCTACTGGGCCCTGTCGGGCCCTGTCGGGCTCTGTCGGGCCCTGTCGGGCTCTGTCGGGCCCTGTCGGGCTCTGTCGGGCTCTACTGGGCTCTGTCGGGCCCTGTCGGGCCCTGTCGGGCTCTGTCGGGCTCTGTCGGGCTCTGTCGGGCTCTGTCGGGCTCTGTCGGGCTCTACTGGGCCCTGTCGGGCTCCTTCGGGCTCTGTGGGGCCCTGTCGGGCTCTGTCGGGGCTCTGTCGGGCCCTGTCGGCCCTGTCGGGCTCTGTCGGGCCCTGTCGGGCTCTGTCGGGCTCTGTCGGGCCCTGTCGGGCTCTGTCGGGCTCTGTCGGGCTCTGTCGGGCTCTACTGGGCCCTGTCGGGCGCTGTCGGGCTTCTGTCGGGCTCTGTCGGGCTCTGTCGGGCTCTACTGGGCCCTGTCGGGCTCTGTCGGGCTCTGTCGGGCCCTGTCGGGCTCTGTCGGGCTCTGTCGGGCCCTGTCGGGCCCTGTCGGGCTCTGTCGGGCTCTGTCGGGCTCTGTCGGGCTCTGTCGGGCTCTACTGGGCTCTACTGGGCTCTGTCGGGCTCTGTCGGGCTCTGTCGGGCTCTACTGGGCCCTGTCGGGCTCTGTCGGGCTCTGTCGGGCTCTGTCGGGCTCTACTGGGCCCTGTCGGGCCCTGTCGGGCTCTGTCGTACCCTGTCGGGCCCTGTCGGGCTCTGTCGGGCCCTGTCGGGCCCTGTCGGGCTCTGTCGGGCTCTCTCGGGCTCTGTCGGGCTCTACTGGGCCCTGTCGGGCTCTACTGGGCCCTGTCGGGCCCTGTCGGGCCCTGTCGGGCTCTGTCGGGCTCTGTCGGGCTCTGTCGGGCTCTACTGGGCCCTGTCGGGCCCTGTCGGGCCCTGTCGGGCTCTGTCGGGCCCTGTCGGGCTCTGTCGGGCTCTGTCGGGCTCTGTCGGGCTCTACTGGGCCCTGTCGGGCCCTGTCGGGTTCTGTCGGGCTCTACTGGGCTCTGTCGGGCTCTGTCGGGCTTTGTCGGGGCTCTGTTGGGCTCTACTGGGCCCTGTCGGGCTCTGTCGGGCTCTGTCGGGCTCTGTCGGGCTCTGTCGGGCTCTGTCGGGCTCTACTGGGCTCTGTCGGGTTCTACTGGGCTCTACTGGGCCCTGTCGGGCTCTGTCGGGCTCTGTCGGGCTCTGTCGGGCCCTGTCGGGCTCTGTCGGGCTCTGTCGGGCCCTGTCGGGCCCTGTTGGGCTCTGTCGGTCCCTGTCGGTCCCTGTCGGGCTCTGTCGGGCTCTGTCGGGCTCTGTCGGGCTCTGTCGGGCTCTACTGGGCCCTGTCGGGCTCTGTCGGGCTCTGTCGGGCTCTGTCGGGCTCTGTCGGGCCCTGTCGGGCTCTGTCGGGCCCTGTCGGGCTCTGTCGGGCTCTGTCGGGCTCTGTCGGGCTCTGTCGGGCTCTACTGGGCTCTACTGGGCTCTGTCGGGCTCTGTCGGGCTCTGTCGGGCTCTGTCGGGCTCTGTCGGGCTCTACTGGGCCTGTCGGGCCCTGTCGGGCTCTGTCGGGCTCTGTCGGGCCCTGTCGGGCTCTGTCGGGCCCTGTCGGGCCCTGTCGGGCTCTGTCGGGCTCTGTCGGGCTCTGTCGGGCTCTACTGGGCCCCTGTCGGGCCCTGTCGGGCCCTGTCGGGCACTGTCGGGCTCTACTGGGCTCTGTCGGGCCCTGTCGGGCCCTGTCGGGCTCTGTCGGGCTCTGTCGGGCCCTGTCGGGCCCTGTCGGGCTCTGTCGGGCTCTGTCGGGCTCTGTCGGGCTCTACTGGGCTCTGTCGGGCTCTGTCGGGTCTGTCGGGCTCTGTCGGGCTCTACTGGGCCCTGTCGGGCTCTGTCGGGCCCTGTCGGGCCCTGTCGGGCCCTGTCGGGCTCTTTCGGGCTCTGTCGGGCTCTGTCGGGCTCTACTGGGCTCTGTCGGGCTCTGTCGGGCTCTGTCGGGCTCTACTGGGCCCTGTCGGGCTCTTTCGGGCTCTGTGGGGCCCTGTCGGGCTCTGTCGGGCTCTGTCGGGCTCTGTCGGGCCCTGTCGGGCTCTGTCGGGCTCTGTCGGGCTCTGTCGGGCTCTACTGGGCGCTGTCGGGCTCTGTCGGGCTCTGTCGGGCTCTGTCGGGCCCTGTCGGGCTCTGTCGGGCTCTACTGGGCCCTGTCGGGTTCTGTCGGGCTCTGTCGGGCTCTGTCGGGCTCTACTGGGCCCTGTCGGGCCCTGTCGGGCCCTGTCGGGCCCTGTCGGGCTCTGTCGGGCTCTGTCGGGCCCTGTCGGGCTCTGTCGGGCCCTGTCGGGCTCTGTCGGGCTCTGTCGGGCTGTGTCGGGCTCTGTCGGTCTCTACTGGGCTCTACTGGGCTCTGTCGGGCTCTGTCGGGCCCTGTCGGGCTCTGTCGGGCCCTGTCGGGCTCTGTCGGGCTCTGTCGGGCTCTGTCGGGCTCTACTGGGCCCTGTCGGGCCCTGTCGGGCTCTGTCGGGCCCTGTCGGACTCTGTCAGGGCCCTGTCGGGCCCTGTCGGGCTCTGTCGGGCTCTGTCGGGCTCTGTCGGGCTCTACTGGGCCCTGTCGGGCTCTACTGGGCCCTGTCGGGCCCTGTCGGGCCCTGTCGGGTTCTGTCGGGCTCTGTCGGGCTCTGTCGGGCTCTACTGGGCTCTGTCGGGCCCTGTCGGGCCCTGTCGGGCCCTGTCGGGCCCTGTCGGGCCCTGTCGGGCTCTGTCGGGCCCTGTCGGGCTCTGTCGGGCTCTGTCGGGCTCTGTCGGGCTCTACTGGGCCCTGTCGGGCCCTGTCGGGCTCTGTCGGGCTCTGTCGGGCTCTGTCGGGCTCTGTCGGGCTCTACTGGGCTCTGTCGGGCTCTGTCGGGCTCTGTTGGGCTCTACTGGGCCCTGTCGGGCTCTGTCGGGCCCTGTCGGGCTCTGTCGGGCTCTGTCGGGCTCTGTCGGGCTCTACTGGGCTCTGTCGGGTTCTACTGGGCTCTACTGGCCCTGTCGGGCTCTGTCGGGCTCTGTCGGGCTCTGTCGGGCCCTGTCGGGCTCTGTCGGGCTCTGTCGGGCCCTGTCGGGCCCTGTCGGGCTCTGTCGGGCTCTGTCGGTCCCTGTCGGGCTCTGTCGGGCTCTGTCGGGCTCTGTCGGGCTCTACTGGGCCCTGTCGGGCTCTGTCGGGCTCTGTCGGGCCCTGTCGGGCCCTGTCGGGCCCTGTCGGGCTCTGTCGGGCTCTGTCGGGCTGTGTCGGGCTCTGTCGGGCTCTACTGGGCTCTACTGGGCTCTGTCGGGCTCTGTCGGGCTCTGTCGGGCTCTACTGGGCCCTGTCGGGCCCTGTCGGGCTCTGTCGGTCCCTGTCGGCTCTGTCGGGCTCTGTCGGGCTCTGTCGGGCTCTGTCGGGCTCTACTGGGCCCTGTCGGGCTCTGTCGGGCTCTGTCGGGCTCTGTCGGGCCCTGTCGGGCTCTGTCGGGCTGTGTAGGGCTCTGTCGGGCTCTACTGGGCTCTACTGGGCTCTGTCGGCTCTGTCGGGCTCTGTCGGCTCTACTGGGCCCTGTCGGGCCCTGTCGGGCTCTGTCGGGCTCTGTCGGGCTCTGTCGGGCTCTACTGGGCCCTGTCGGGCCCTGTCGGGCTCTGTCGGGGCTCTGTCGGGCCCTGTCGGGCTCCTGTCGGGCCCTGTCGGGCCCTGTCGGGCTCTGTCGGGTTCTGTCGGGCTCTGTCGGGCTCTACTGGGCTCTGTCGGGCCCTGTCGGGCCCTGTCGGGCTCTGTCGGGCTCTGTCGGGCCCTGTCGGGCCCTGTCGGGCTCTGTCGGGCCCTGTCGGGCTCTGTCGGGCTCTGTCGGGCCCTGTCGGGCTCTGTCGGGCTCTGTCGGGCTCTGTCGGGCTCTACTGGGCCCTGTCGGGCGCTGTCGGGCTCTGTCGGGCTCTGTCCGGGCTCTGTCGGGCTCTACTGGGCCCTGTCGGGCTCTGTCGGGCTCTGTCGGGCCCTGTCGGGCTCTGTCGGGCTCTGTCGGGCCCTGTCGGGCCCTGTCGGGCTCTGTCGGGCTCTGTCGGGCTCTGTCGGGCTCTACTGGGCTCTACTGGGCTCTGTCGGGCTCTGTCGGGCTCTGTCGGGCTCTACTGGGCCCTGTCGGGCTCTGTCGGGCTCTGTCGGGCTCTGTCGGGCTCTACTGGGCCCTGTCGGGCCCTGTCGGGCTCTGTCGTACCCTGTCGGGCCTGTCGGGCTCTGTCGGGCCCTGTCGGGCCCTGTCGGGCTCTGTCGGCTCTCTCGGGCTCTGTCGGGCTCTACTGGGCCCTGTCGGGCCTCTACTGGGCCCTGTCGGGCCCTGTCGGGCCCTGTCGGGCTCTGTCGGGCTCTGTCGGGCTCTGTCGGGCTCTACTGGGCCCTGTCGGGCCCTGTCGGGCCCTGTCGGGCTCTGTCGGGCCCTGTCGGGCTCTGTCGGGCTCTGTCGGCTCTGTCGGGCTCTACTGGGCCCTGTCGGGCCCTGTCGGGTTCTGTCGGGCTCTACTGGGCTCTGTCGGGCTCTGTCGGGCTTTGTCGGGCTCTGTTGGGCTCTACTGGGCCCTGTCGGGCTCTGTCGGGCTCTGTCGGGCTCTGTCGGGCTCTGTCGGGCTCTGTCGGGCTCTACTGGGCTCTGTCGGGTTCTACTGGGCTCTACTGGGCCCTGTCGGGCTCTGTCGGGCTCTGTCGGGCTCTGTCGGGCCCTGTCGGGCTCTGTCGGGCTCTGTCGGGCCCTGTCGGGCCCTGTTGGGCTCTGTCGGTCCCTGTCGGTCCCTGTCGGGCTCTGTCGGGCTCTGTCGGGCTCTGTCGGGCTCTGTCGGGCTCTACTGGGCCCTGTCGGGCTCTGTCGGGCTCTGTCGGGCTCTGTCGGGCTCTGTCGGGCCCTGTCGGGCTCTGTCGGGCCCTGTCGGGCTCTGTCGGGCTCTGTCGGGCTCTGTCGGGCTCTGTCGGGCTCTACTGGGCTCTACTGGGCTCTGTCGGGCTCTGTCGGGCTCTGTCGGGCTCTGTCGGGCTCTGTCGGGCTCTACTGGGCCCTGTCGGGCCCTGTCGGGCTCTGTCGGGCTCTGTCGGGCCCTGTCGGGCTCTGTCGGGCCCTGTCGGGCCCTGTCGGGCTCTGTCGGGCTCTGTCGGGCTCTGTCGGGCTCTACTGGGCCCTGTCGGGCCCTGTCGGGCCTGTCGGGCACTGTCGGGCTCTACTGGGCTCTGTCGGGCCCTGTCGGGCCCTGTCGGGCTCTGTCGGGCTCTGTCGGGCCCTGTCGGGCCCTGTCGGGCTCTGTCGGGCTCTGTCGGGCTCTGTCGGGCTCTACTGGGCTCTGTCGGGCTCTGTCGGGTCTGTCGGGCTCTGTCGGGCTCTACTGGCCCTGTCGGGCTCTGTCGGGCCCTGTCGGGCCCTGTCGGGCCCTGTCGGGCTCTGTCGGGCTCTGTCGGGCTCTGTCGGGCTCTACTGGGCTCTGTCGGGCTCTGTCGGGCTCTGTCGGGCTCTACTGGGCCCTGTCGGGCTCTTTCGGGCTCTGTGGGGCCCTGTCGGGCTCTGGTCGGGCTCTGTCGGGCTCTGTCGGGCCCTGTCGGGCTCTGTCGGGCTCTGTCGGGCTCTGTCGGGCTCTACTGGGCGCTGTCGGGCTCTGTCGGGCTCTGTCGGGCTCTGTCGGGCCCTGTCGGGCTCTGTCGGGCTCTACTGGGCCCTGTCGGGTTCTGTCGGGCTCTGTCGGGCTCTGTCGGGCTCTACTGGGCCCTGTCGGGCCCTGTCGGGCCCTGTCGGGCCCTGTCGGGCTCTGTCGGGCTCTGTCGGGCCCTGTCGGGCTCTGTCGGGCCCTGTCGGGCTCTGTCGGGCTCTGTCGGGCTGTGTCGGGCTCTGTCGGTCTCTACTGGGCTCTACTGGGCTCTGTCGGGCTCTGTCGGGCCCTGTCGGGCTCTGTCGGGCCCTGTCGGGCTCTGTCGGGCTCTGTCGGGCTCTGTCGGGCTCTACTGGGCCCTGTCGGGCCCTGTCGGGCTCTGTCGGGCCCTGTCGGACTCTGTCGGGCCCTGTCGGGCCCTGTCGGGCTCTGTCGGGCTCTGTCGGGCTCTGTCGGGCTCTACTGGGCCCTGTCGGGCTCTACTGGGCCCGTTCGGGCCCTGTCGGGCCCTGTCGGGTTCTTGTCGGGCTCTGTCGGCTCTGTCCGGGCTCTACTGGGCTCTGTCGGGCCCTGTCGGGCCCTGTCGGGCCCTGTCGGGCCCTGTCGGGCCCTGTCGGGCTCTGTCGGGCCCTGTCGGGCTCTGTCGGGCTCTGTCGGGCTCTGTCGGGCTCTACTGGGCCCTGTCGGGCCCTGTCGGGCTCTGTCGGGCTCTGTCGGGCTCTGTCGGGCTCTGTCGGCTCTACTGGGCTCTGTCGGGCTCTGTCGGGCTCTGTTGGGCTCTACTGGGCCCTGTCGGGCTCTGTCGGGCCCTGTCGGGCTCTGTCGGGCTCTGTCGGGCTCTGTCGGGCTCTACTGGGCTCTGTCGGGTTCTACTGGGCTCTACTGGGCCCTGTCGGGCTCTGTCGGGCTCTGTCGGGCTCTGTCGGGCCCTGTCGGGCTCTGTCGGGCTCTGTCGGGCCCTGTCGGGCCCTGTCGGGCTCTGTCGGGCTCTGTCGGTCCCTGTCGGGCTCTGTCGGGCTCTGTCGGGCTCTGTCGGGCTCTACTGGGCCCTGTCGGGCTCTGTCGGGCTCTGTCGGGCCCTGTCGGGCCCTGTCGGGCCCTGTCGGGCTCTGTCGGGCTCTGTCGGGCTGTGTCGGGCTCTGTCGGGCTCTACTGGGCTCTACTGGGCTCTGTCGGGCTCTGTCGGGCTCTGTCGGGCTCTACTGGGCCCTGTCGGGCCCTGTCGGGCTCTGTCGGTCCCTGTCGGGCTCTGTCGGGCTCTGTCGGGCTCTGTCGGGCTCTGTCGGGCTCTACTGGGCCCTGTCGGGCTCTGTCGGGCTCTGTCGGGCTCTGTCGGGCCCTGTCGGGCTCTGTCGGGCTGTGTAGGGCTCTGTCGGGCTCTACTGGGCTCTACTGGGCTCTGTCGGGCTCTGTCGGGCTCTGTCGGCTCTACTGGGCCCTGTCGGGCCCTGTCGGGCTCTGTCGGGCTCTGTCGGGCTCTGTCGGGCTCTACTGGGCCCTGTCCGGGCCCTGTCGGGCTCTGTCGGGCTCTGTCGGGCCCTGTCGGGCTCTGTCGGGCCCTGTCGGGCCCTGTCGGGCTCTGTCGGGTTCTGTCGGGCTCTGTCGGGCTCTACTGGGCCCTGTCGGGCCCTGTCGGGCTCTGTCGGGCTCTACTGGGCTCTGTCGGGCCCTGTCGGGCCCTGTCGGGCCCTGTCGGGCTCTGTCGGGCTCTGTCGGGCCCTGTCGGGCCCTGTCGGGCTCTGTCGGGCTCTACTGGGCTCTGTCGGGCTCTACTGGGCTCTGTCGGGCTCTGTCGGGGTCTGTCGGGCTCTGTCGGGCTCTACTGGGCCCTGTCGGGCTCTGTCGGGCCCTGTCGGGCCCTGTCGGCCCTGTCGGGCTCTGTCGGGCTCTGTCGGGCCCTGTCGGGATCTGTCGGGCTCTGTCGGGCTCTGTCGGGCTCTACTGGGCCCTGTCGGGCGCTGTCGGGCTCTGTCGGGCTCTGTCGGGCTCTGTCGGGCCCTGTCGGGCTCTGTCGGGCTCTACTGGGCCCTGTCGGGTTCTGTCGGGCTCTGTCGGGCTCTGTCGGGCTCTAGTGGGCCCTGTCGGGCTCTGTCGGGCTCTGTCGGGCCCCTGTCGGGCTCTGTCGGGCTCTGTCGGGCCCTGTCGGGCTCTGTCGGGCTCTGTCGGGCTCTGTCGGGCTCTACTGGGCTCTACTGGCTCTGTCGGGCTCTGTCGGGCTCTGTCGGGCTCTACTGGGCCCTGTCGGGCCCTGTCGGGCTCTGTCGGGCTCTGTCGGGCTCTACTGGGCCCTGTCGGGCCCTGTCGGGCTCTGTCGTACCCTGTCGGGCCCTGTCGGGCTCTGTCGGGCCCTGTCGGGCCCTGTCGGGCTCTGTCGGGCTCTCTCGGGCTCTGTCGGGCTCTACTGGGCCCTGTCGGGCTCTACTGGGCCCTGTCGGGCCCTGTCGGGCCCTGTCGGCTCTGTCGGGCTCTGTCTTGCTCTGTCGGGCTCTACTGGGCTCTGTCGGGCCCTGTCGGGCCCTGTCGGGCCCTGTCGGGCTCTGTCGGGCTCTGTCGGGCTCTACTGGGCCCTGTCGGGCCCTGTCGGGCCCTGTCGGGCTCTGTCGGGCTCTGTCGGGCTCTGTCGGGCTCTACTGGGCTCTGTCGGGCTCTGTCGGGCTTTGTCGGGCTCTGTTGGGCTCTACTGGGCTCTGTCGGGCCCTGTCGGGCTCTGTCGGGCTCTGTCGGGCTCTGTCGGGCTCTGTCGGGCTCTGTCGGGCTCTACTGGGCTCTGTCGGGTTCTACCTGGGCTCTACTGGGCCCTGTCGGGCTCTGTCGGGCTCTGTCGGGCTCTGTCGGGCCCTGTCGGGCTCTGTCGGGCTCTGTCGGGCCCTGTCGGGCCCTGTCGGTCCCTGTCGGGCTCTGTCGGTCCCTGTCGGGCTCTGTCGGGCTCTGTCGGGCTCTGTCGGGCTCTACTGGGCCCTGTCGGGCTCTGTCGGTCTCTGTCGGGCTCTGTGGGGCCCTGTCGGGCTCTGTCGGGCCCTGTCGGGCTCTGTCGGGCTCTGTCGGGCTGTGTCGGGCTCTGTCGGGCTCTACTGGGCTCTACTGGGCTCTGTCGGGCTCTGTCGGGCTCTGTCGGGCTCTGTCGGGCTCTGTCGGGCCCTGTCGGGCCCTGTCGGGCTCTGTCGGGCCCTGTCGGGCCCTGTCGGGCTCTGTCGGGCTCTGTCGGGCTCTGTCGGGCTCTACTGGGCCCTGTCGGGCCCTGTCGGGCTCTGTCGGGCTCTACTGGGCTCTGTCGGGCCCTGTCGGGCTCTGTCGGGCCCTGTCGGGCCCTGTCGGGGCCCTGTCGGGCTCTGTCGGGCTCTGTCGGGCTCTACTGGGCTCTGTCGGGCTCTGTCGGCTCTGTCGGGCTCTGTCGGGCTCTACTGGGCCCTGTCGGGCTCTGTCGGGCCCTGTCGGGCCCTGTCGGGCTCTGTCGGGCTCTGTCGGGCTCTGTCGGGCTCTGTCGGGCTCTGTCGGGCTCTACTGGGCCCTGTCGGGCTCTTTCGGGCTCTGTGGGGCCCTGTCGGGCTCTGTCGGGCTCTGTCGGGCTCTGTCGGGCCCTGTCGGGCCCTGTCGGGCTCTGTCGGGCTCTGTCGGGCTCTGTCGGGCTCTACTGGGCCCTGTCGGGCGCTGTCGGGCTCTGGTCGGGCTCTGTCGGGCTCTGTCGGGCCCTGTCGGGCTCTGTCGGGCTCTACTGGGCCCTGTCGGGTTCTGTCGGGCTCTGTCGGGCTCTGTCGGGCTCTACTGGGCCCTGTCGGGCTCTGTCGGGCTCTGTCGGGCTCTGTCGGGCTCTGTCGGGCTCTGTCGGGCTCTGTCGGGCCCTGTCGGGCTCTGTCGGGCTCTGTCGGGCTGTGTCGGGCTCTGTCGGTCTCTACTGGGCTCTACTGGGCTCTGTCGGGCTCTGTCGGGCTCTGTCGGGCTCTGTCGGGCTCTACTGGGCCCTGTCGGGCTCTGTCGGGCTCTGTCGGGCTCTGTCGGGCTCTGTCGGGCTCTACTGGGCCCTGTCAGGCCCTGTCGGGCTCTGTCGTACCCTGTCGGGCCCTGTCGGGCTCTGTTGGGCCCTGTCGGGCCCTGTCGGGCCCTGTCGGGCTCTGTCGGGCTCTGTCGGGCTCTACTGGGCCCTGTCGGGCTCTACTGGGCCCTGTCGGGCCCTGTCGGGCTCTGTCGGGCTCTGTCGGGCTCTGTCGGGCTCTACTGGGCCCTGTCGGGCCCTGTCGGGCTCTGTCGGGCTCTGTCGGGCTCTGTCGGGCTCTACTGGGCCCTGTCGGGCCCTGTCGGGCCCTGTCGGGCTCTGTCGGGCCCTGTCGGGCTCTGTCGGGCCTGTCGGGCCCTGTCGGGCCCTGTCGGGCCCTGTCGGGCTCTGTCGGGCTCTACTGGGCCCTGTCGGGCTCTACTGGGCCCTGTCGGGCCCTGTCGGGCTCTGTCGGGGCTCGTCTGGCTTGTCGGGCTCTGTCGGGCTCGCGGGCTCTACTGGGCTCTGTCGGGCTCTGTCGGGCTCTGTCGGGCTTTGTCGGGCTCTGTCGGGCTTTGTCGGGCTCTGTTGGGCTCTACTGGGCCCTGTCGGGCTCTGTCGGGCCCTGTCGGGCTCTGTCGGGCTCTGTCGGGCTCTGTCGGGCTCTACTGGGCTCTGTCGGGTTCTACTGGGCTCTACTGGGCCCTGTCGGGCTCTGTCGGGCTCTGTCGGGCTCTGTCGGGCCCTGTCGGGCTCTGTCGGGCTCTGTCGGGCCCTGTCGGGCTCTGTCGGGCTCTGTCGGTCCCTGTCGGGCTCTGTCGGGCTCTGTCGGGCTCTACTGGGCCCTGTCGGGCTCTGTCGGGCCCTGTCGGGCTCTGTCGGGCCCTGTCGGGCTCTGTCGGGCCCTGTCGGGCTCTGTCGGGCTCTGTCGGCTGTGTCGGGCTGTGTCGGGCTCTGTCGGGCTCTACTGGGCTCTGTCGGGCTCTGTCGGGCTCTGTCGGCTCTACTGGGCCCTGTCGGGCCCTGTCGGGCCCTGTCGGGCTCTGTCGGGCTCTGTCGGACTCTGTCGGGCTCTACTGGGCCCTGTCGGGCCCTGTCGGCTCTGTCGGGCTCTGTCGGGCCCTGTCGGGCTCTGTCGGGCCCTGTCGGGCTGTGTCGGGCTCTGTCGGGCTGTGTCGGGCTGTGTCGGGCTCTGTCGGGCTCTACTGGGCTCTGTCGGGCTCTGTCGGGCTCTGTCGGGCTCTACTGGGCTCTGTCGGGCCCCTGTCGGCCCTGTCGGGCTCTGTCGGGCTCTGTCGGGCCTGTCGGGCCCTGTCGGGCTCTGTCGGGCTCTACTGGGCTCTGTCGGGCTCTGTCGGGCTCTGTCGGGCTCTGTCGGGCTCTACTGGGCCCTGTCGGGCTCTGTCGGGCTCTGTCGGGCTCTGTCGGGCCCTGTCGGGCCCTGTCGGGCTCTGTCAGGCTCTGTCGGGCTCTACTGGGCTCTGTCGGTCTCTGTCGGGCTCTGTCGGGCTCTACTGGGCCCTGTCGGGCTCTTTCGGGCTCTGTGGGGCCCTGTCGGGCTCTGTCGGGCTCTGTCGGGCTCTGTCGGGCCCTGTCGGGCTCTGTCGGGCCCTGTCGGGCTCTGTCGGGCTCTGTCGGGCCCTGTCGGGCTCTGTCGGGCTCTGTCGTGCTCTGTCGGGCTCTACTGGGCCCTGTCGGGCTCTGTCGGGGCTCTGTCGGGCCCTGTCGGGCCCTGTCGGGCTCTGTCGGGCCCTGTCGGGCTCTGTAGGGCTCTCCTGGGCCCTGTCGGGCCCTGTCGGGCCCTGTCGGGCTCTGTCGGCTCTGTCGGGCCCTGTCGGGCTCTGTCGGGCTCTGTCGGGCTCTACTGGGCTCTACTGGGCTCTGTCGGGCTCTGTCGGGCTCTACTGGGCCCTGTCGGGCCCTGTCGGGCCCTGACGGGCTCTGTCGGGCTCTACTGGGCTCTGTCGGGCTCTGTCGGGCTCTACTGGGCTCTGTCGGGCTCTGTCCGGGCTCTACTGGGCTCTGTCGGGCTCTGTCGGGCTTTGTCGGGCTCTGTCGGGCTCTACTGGGCCCTGTCGGGCCCTGATGGGCTCTGTCGGGCTCTGCTGGGCTCTGTCGGGCTCTGTCGGGTTCTGTCGGGCTCTGTCGGGCTCTGTCGGGCTCTACTGGGCTCTGTCGGGCCCTGTCGGGCCCTGTCGGCTCTGTCGGGCTCTGTCGGGCTCTGTCGGGCTCTGTCGGGCTCTGTCGGGCTCTTCTGGCCCTGTCGGGCCCTGTCGGGCCCTGACGGGCTCTGTCGGGCTCTACTGGGCTCTGTCGGGGCTCTGTCGGGCCCTGTCGGGCTCTGTCGGGCTCTACTGGGCTCTGTCGGGCTCTGTCGGGCTTTGTCGGGCTCTGTCGGGCTCTACTGGGCCCTGTCGGGCCCTGTCGGGCCCTGTCGGGCTCTGTCGGGCTCTGTCGGGCTCTGTCGGGCTCTACTGGGCTCTGTCGGGTTCTACTGGGCTCTACTGGGCCCTGTCGGGCTCTGTCCGGGCTCTGTCGGGCCCTGTCGGGCCCTGTCGGGCCCTGTCGGGCTCTGTCGGCCCTGTCGGGCCCTGTCGGGCCCCTGTCCGGGCTCTGTCGGACTCTGTCGGTCCCTGTCGGCTCTGTCGGGCTCTGTCGGGCTCTGTCGGGCTCTACTGGGCCCTGTCGGCTCTGTCGGGCTCTGTCGGGCTCTGTCGGGCTCTGTCTGGCTCTGTCGGGCTCTACTGGGCTCTACTGGGCTCTGTCGGGTTCTACTGGGCTCTACTGGGCCCTGTCGGGCTCTGTCGGGCTCTGTCGGGCTCTGTCGGGCCCTGTCGGGCTCTGTCGGGCTCTGTCGGGCCCTGTCGGGCCCTGTTGGGCTCTGTCGGTCCCTGTCGGTCCTGTCGGGCTCTGTCGGGCTCTGTCGGGCTCTGTCGGCTCTACTGGGCCCTGTCGGGCTCTGTCGGGCTCTGTCGGGCTCTGTCGGGCTCTGTCGGGCTCTGTCGGGCCTGTCGGGCTCTGTCGGGCCCTGTCGGGCTCTGTCGGGCTCTGTCGGGCTCTGTCGGGCTCTACTGGGCTCTACTGGGCTCTGTCGGGCTCTGTCGGGCTCTGTCGGGCTCACTGGGGCCCTGTCGGGGCCCTGTCGGTCTCTGTCGGGCTCTGTCGGGCTCTGTCGGGCTCTACTGGGCCCTGTCGGGGCCCTGTCGGGCTCTGTCGGGCTCTGTCGGGCCCTGTCGGGCTCTGTCGGGCCCTGTCGGCCTGTCGGGCTCTGTCGGGCTCTGTCGGGCTCTGTCGGGCTCTACTGGGCCTGTCGGGCCCTGTCGGGCCCTGTCGGGCACTGTCGGGCTCTACTGGGCTCTGTCGGGCCCTGTCGGGCCCTGTCGGGGCTCTGTCGGGCTCTGTCGGGCCCTGTCGGGCCCTGTCGGGCTCTGTCGGGCTCTGTCCGGGCTCTGTCGGGCTCTACTGGGCTCTGTCGGGCTCTGTCGGGCTGTCGGGCTCTGTCGGGCTCTACTGGGCCCTGTCGGGCTCTGTCGGGCCCTGTCGGGCCCTGTCGGGCCCTGTCGGGCTCTGGTCGGGCTCTGTCGGGCTCTGTCGGGCTCTACTGGGCTCTGTCGGGCTCTGTCGGGCTCTGTCGGGCTCTACTGGGCCCTGTCGGGCTCTGTCGGGCTCTGTGGGGCCCTGTCGGGCTCTGTCGGGCCCTGTCGGGCTCTGTCGGGCCCTGTCGGGCTCTGTCGGGCTCTGTCGGGCTCTGTCGGGCTCTACTGGGCGCTGTCGGGCTCTGTCGGGCTCTGTCGGGCTCTGTCGGGCCCTGTCGGGCTCTGTCGGGCTCTACTGGGCCCTGTCGGGTTCTGTCGGGCTCTGTCGGGCTCTGTCGGGCTCTACTGGGCCCCTGTCGGGCCCTGTCGGGCCCTGTCGGGCCCCTGTCGGCTCTGTCGGCTCTGTCGGGCCCTGTCGGGCTCTGTCGGGCCCTGTCGGGCTCTGTCGGGCCCTGTCGGGCCTCTGTCGGGCTCTGTCGGTCTCTACTGGGCTCTACTGGGCTCTGTCGGGCTCTTCGGGCTCTGTCGGGCTCTACTGGGCCCTGGTCGGGCCCTGTCGGGCTCTGTCGGGCTCTGTCGGGCTCTGTCGGGCTCTACTGGGCCCTGTCGGGCCCTGTCGGGCTCTGTCGGGCCCTGTCGGACTCTGTCGGGCCCTGTCGGGCCCTGTCCGGGCTCTGTCGGGCTCTGTCGGGCTCTGTCGGGCTCTACTGGGCCCTGTCGGGCTCTACTGGGCCCTGTCGGGCCCTGTCGGGCCCTGTCGGGTCTGTCGGGCTCTGTCGGGCTCTGTCGGGCTCTACTGGGCTCTGTCGGGCCCTGTCGGGCCCCTGTCGGGCCCTGTCGGGCCCTGTCGGGCCCTGTCGGGCTCTGTCGGGGCCCTGTCGGGCTCTGTCGGGCTCTGTCGGGCTCTGTCGGGCTCTACTGGGCCCTGTCGGGCCCTGTCGGGCTCTGTCGGGCTCTGTCGGGCTCTGTCGGGCTCTGTCGGGCTCTACTGGGCTCTGTCGGGCTCTGTCGGGCTCTGTTGGGCTCTACTGGGCCCTGTCAGGGCTCTGTCGGGCCCTGTCGGGCTCTGTCGGGCCTGTCGGGCTCTGTCGGGCTCTACTGGGCTCTGTCGGGTTCTACTGGGCTCTACTGGGCCCTGTCGGGCCCAGCGGGCCCGACAGGAGCCCGACAGGGCCGACAGGGCCCACGGGCCCAGAAGGGGCCCGACAGAGCCCCGACAGGGCCCAGTAGAGCCCAGTAGAACCCGACAGAGCCCAGTAGAGCCCGACAGAGCCCGACAGAGCCCGACAGAGCCCGACAGGGCCCGACAGAGCCCGACAGGGCCCAGTAGAGCCCAACAGAGCCCGACAGAGCCCGACAGAGCCCAGTAGAGCCCGACAGAGCCCGACAGAGCCCGACAGAGCCCGACAGAGCCCGACAGGGCCCGACAGGGCCCAGTAGAGCCCGACAGAGCCCGACAGAGCCCGACAGAGCCCGACAGGGCCCGACAGAGCCCGACAGGGCCCGACAGGGCCCGACAGGGCCCGACAGGGCCCGACAGGGCCCGACAGAGCCCAGTAGAGCCCGACAGAGCCCGACAGAGCCCGACAGAACCCGACAGGGCCCGACAGGGCCCGACAGGGCCCAGTAGAGCCCGACAGGGCCCAGTAGAGCCCGACAGAGCCCGACAGAGCCCGACAGAGCCCGACAGGGCCCGACAGGGCCCGACAGAGTCCGACAGGGCCCGACAGAGCCCGACAGGGCCCGACAGGGCCCAGTAGAGCCCGACAGAGCCCGACAGAGCCCGACAGAGCCCGACAGGGCCCGACAGGGCCCAGTAGAGCCCGACAGAGCCCGACAGAGCCCGACAGAGCCCAGTAGAGCCCAGTAGAGACCGACAGAGCCCGACAGAGCCCGACAGGGCCCGACAGAGCCCGACAGGGCCCGACAGAGCCCGACAGGGCCCGACAGAGCCCGACAGAGCCCGACAGGGCCCGACAGGGCCCGACAGGGCCCGACAGGGCCCAGTAGAGCCCGACAGAGCCCGACAGAGCCCGACAGAACCCGACAGGGCCCAGTAGAGCCCGACAGAGCCCGACAGGGCCCGACAGAGCCGACAGAGCCCGACAGAGGCCCGACAGCGCCCAGTAGAGCCCGACAGAGCCCGACAGAGCCCGACAGAGCCCGACAGGGCCCGACAGAGCCCGACAGGGCCCGACCAGAGCCCGACAGGGCCCCACAGAGCCCGAAAGAGCCCGACAGGGCCCAGTAGAGGCCCGACAGAGCCCGACAGAGCCCGACAGAGCCCAGTAGAGCCCGACAGAGCCCGACAGAGCCCGACAGAGCCCGACAGGGCCCGACAGGGCCGACAGGGCCCGACAGAGCCCGACAGGGCCCAGTAAGAGCCCGACAGAGCCCGACAGACCCGACAGAGCCCGACAGAGCCCAGTAGAGCCCGACAGAGCCCGACAGAGCCCGACAGAGCCCGACAGGGCCCGACAGGGCCCGACAGAGCCCGACAGAGCCCGACAGGGCCCGACAGGGCCCGACAGAGCCCAGTAGAGCCCGACAGTGCCCGACAGGGCCCGACAGGGCCCGACAGGGCCCAGTAGAGCCCGACAGAGCCCGACAGAGCCCGACAGAGCCCGACAGGGCCCGACAGGGCCCGACAGAGCCCGACAGGGCCCGACAGAGCCCGACAGAGCCCGACAGGGCCCGACAGGGCCCAGTAGAGCCCGACAGAGCCCGACAGAGCCCGACAGAGACCGACAGGGCCCGACAGGGCCCAGTAGAGCCCGACAGAGCCGACAGAGCCCGACAGAGCCCAGTAGAGCCCAGTAGAGCCCGACAGAGCCCGACAGAGCCCGACAGAGCCCGACAGGGCCCGACAGAGCCCGACAGGGCCCGACAGAGCCCGACAGAGCCCGACAGAGCCCGACAGAGCCCGACAGAGCCCGACAGGGCCCAGTAGAGCCCGACAGAGCCCGACAGAGCCCGACAGAGCCCGACAGGGACCGACAGGACCGACAGAGCCCAACAGGGCCCGACAGGGCCCGACAGAGCCCGACAGAGCCCGACAGGGCCCGACAGAGCCCGACAGAGCCCGACAGAGCCCGACAGGGCCCAGTAGAGCCCAGTAGAACCCGACAGAGCCCAGTAGAGCCCAGTAGAGCCCGACAGAGCCAGACAGAGCCCGACAGAGCCCGACAGAGCCCGACAGAGCCCGACAGGGCCCAGTAGAGCCCGACAGAGCCCGACAGAGCCCGACAGAGCCCGACAGGGACCGACAGAGTCCGACAGAGCCCGACAGGGCCCGACAGGGCCCGACAGGGCCCGACAGAGACCCGACAGGGCCCGACAGGGCCCGACAGGGCCCGACAGAGCCCGACAGAGCCCGACAGGGCCCAGTAGAGCCCAGTAGAACCCGACAGAGCCCCAGTAGAGCCCGACAGAGCCCGACAGAGCCCGACAGAGCCCGACAGGGCCCCGACAGGGCCCGACAGGGCCCAGTAGAGCCCGACAGAGCCCGACAAAGCCCGACAGAGCCCGACAGAGCCCAGTAGAGCCCGACAGAGCCCGACAGGGCCCGACAGAGCCCGACAGAGCCCAGTAGAGCCCGACAGAGCCCGTCAGGGCCCGACAGGGCCCGACAGGGCCCAGAAGAGCCCGACAGAGGCCCGACAGAGCCCGACAGAGCCCGACAGAGCCCGACAGAGCCCGACAGGGCCCGACAGGGCCCGACAGAGCCCAGTAGAGCCCGACAGAGCCCGACAGAGCCCGACAGAACCCGACAGAGCCCGACAGAGCCCAGCAGAGCCCGACAGAGCCCATCAGGGCCCGACAGGGCCCAGTAGAGCCCGACAGAGCCCGACAAAGCCCGACAGAGCCCGACAGAGCCCAGTAGAGCCGACAGAGCCCGACAGAGCCCAGTAGAGCCCGACAGAGCCCGACAGAGCCCAGTAGAGCCCGACAGAGCCCGTCAGGGCCCGACAGGGCCCGACAGGGCCCAGTAGAGCCCGACAGAGCCCGACAGAGCCCAGTAGAGCCCAGTAGAGCCCGACAGAGCCCGACAGAGCCCGACAGGGCCCGACAGAGCCCGACAGAGCCCGACAGGGCCCGACAGGGCCCGACAGGGCCCAGGAGAGCCCTACAGAGCCCGACAGGGCCCGACAGAGCCCGACAGGGCCCGACAGGGCCCGACAGAGCCCGACAGAGCCCGACAGGGCCCAGTAGAGCCCGACAGAGCACGACAGAGCCCGACAGAGCCCGACAGGGCCCGACAGAGCCCGACAGAGCCCGACAGGGCCCGACAGAGCCCGACAGGGCCCCGACAGAGCCCGACAGAGCCCGACAGAGCCCGACAGGGCCCCACAGAGCCCGAAAGAGCCCGACAGGGCCCAGTAGAGCCCGACAGAGCCCGACAGAGACCGACAGAGCCCAGTAGAGCCCGACAGAGCCTGACAGAGCCCGACAGGGCCCGACAGGGCCCGACAGAGCCCGACAGAGCCCGACAGAGCCCGACAGGGCCCAGTAGAGCCCGACAGAGCCCGACAGAGCCCGACAGAGCCCGACAGAGCCCAGTAGAGCCCGACAGAGCCCGACAGGGCCCGACAGGGCCCGACAGAGCCCGACAGAGCCCGACAGGGCCCGACAGGGCCCGACAGAGCCCAGTAGAGCCCGACAGAGCCCGACAGAGCCCGACAGAGCCCAGTAGAGCCCGACAGAGCCCGACACAGCCCGACACAGCCCGACAGAGCCCGACACAGCCCGACAGGGCCCGACAGAGCCCGACAGGGCCCGACAGAGCCCGACAGAGCCCGACAGGGCCCGACAGGGCCCAGTAGAGCCCGACAGAGTCCGACAGAGCCCGACAGAGCCCGACAGGGCCCGACAGGGCCCGACAGGGCCCAGTAGAGCCCGACAGAGCCCGACAGAGCCCGGACAGAGCCCAGTAGAGCCCGACAGAGCCCGACACAGCCCGACACAGCCCGACAGAGCCCGACAGAGCCCGACAGGGCCCGACAGAGCCCGACAGGGCCCGACAGAGCCCGACAGGGCCCGACAGAGCCCGACAGGGCCCAGTAGAGCCCGACAGAGCCCGACAGAGCCCGACAGGGACCGACAGAGCCCGACAGAGCCCGACAGGGCCCGACAGAGCCCGACAGAGCCGACAGGGCCCGACAGAGCCCGACAGAGCCCGACAGAGCCCGACAGGGCCCAGTAGAGCCCAGTAGAACCCGACAGAGCCCAGTAGAGCCCGACAGAGCCCGACAGAGCCCGACAGAGCCCGACAGGGCCCGACAGAGCCCGACAGGGCCCAGTAGAGCCCAACAGAGCCCGACAAAGCCCGACAGAGCCCGACAAAGCCCGACAGAGCCCGACAGAGCCCGACAGAGCCCAGTAGAGCCCGACAGAGCCCGACAGAGCCCGACAGAGCCCGACAGAGCCCGACAGGGCCCGACAGGGCCAGTAGAGCCCGACAGGGCCCAGTAGAGCCCGACAGAGCCCGACAGGGCCCGACAGGGCCCGACAGGGCCCGACAGGGCCCGACAGAGCCCGACAGGGCCCGACAGAGCCCGACAGGGCCCGACAGGGCCCGACAGGGCCCAGTAGAGCCCGACAGAGCCCGACAGAGCCCGACAGAGCCCGACAGGGCCCGACAGGGCCCAGTAGAGCCCGACAGAGCCCGACAGAGCCCGACAGAGCCCGACAGGGCCCGACAGGGCCCAGTAGAGCCCGACAGGGCCCAGTAGAGCCCGACAGAGCCCGACAGAGCCCGACAGGGCCCGACAGGGCCCGACAGGGCCCAACAGAGCCCGACAGGGCCCGACAGGGTACGACAGAGCCCGACAGGGCCTGACAGGGCCCCAGTAGAGCCCGACAGAGCCCGACAGAGCCCGACAGAGCCCGACAGAGCCCGACAGGGCCCAGTAGAGCCCGACAGAGCCCGACAGAGCCCGACAGAGCCCGACAGAGCCCAGTAGAGCCCAGTAGAGACCGACAGAGCCCGACACAGCCCGACAGAGCCCGACAGAGCCCGACAGGGCCCGACAGAGCCCGACAGAGCCCGACAGAGCCCGACAGAGCCCGACAGAGCCCGACAGAGCCCGACAGGGCCCAGTAGAGCCCGACAGAGCCCGACAGAGCCCGACAGAACCCGACAGGGCCCAGTAGAGCCCGACAGAGCCCGACAGGGCCCGACAGAGCCCGACAGAGCCCGACAGAGCCCGACAGCGCCCGACAGGGCCCAGTAGAGCCCGACAGAGCCCGACAGAGCCCGACAGAGCCCGACAGGGCCCGACAGGGCCCGACAGAGCCCGACAGAGCCCGACAGAGCCCGACAGGGCCCCACAGAGCCCGAAAGAGCCCGACAGGGCCCAGTAGAGCCCGACAGAGCCCGACAGAGCCCGACAGAGCCCGACAGAGCCCGACAGAGCCCGACAGGGCCCGACAGGGCCCGACAGAGCCCGACAGGGCCCAGTAGAGCCCGACAGAGCCCGACAGAGCCCGACAGAGCCCGACAGAGCCCAGTAGAGCCCGACAGAGCCGACAGAGCCCGACAGGGCCCGACAGGGCCCGACAGGGCCCGACAGAGCCCGACAGGGCCCGACAGAGCCCAGTAGAGCCCGACAGAGCCCGACAGGGCCCGACAGGGCCCAGTAGAGCCCGACAGAGCCCGACAGAGCCCGACAGAGCCCGACAGGGCCCGACAGGGCCCGACAGGAGCCCGACAGGGCCCGACAGGGCCCGACAGAGCCCGACAGAGCCCGACAGAGCCCGACAGAGCCCGACAGAGCCCAGTAGAGCCCAGTAGAGCCCGACAGAGCCCGACACAGCCCGACAGAGCCCGACAGAGCCCGACAGGGCCCGACAGAGCCCGACAGGGCCCCACAGAGCCCGACAGAGACCGACAGAGCCCGACAGGGCCCAGTAGAGCCCGACAGAGCCCGACAGAGCCCGACAGAGCCCGACAGGGACCGACAGAGCCCGACAGGGACCGACAGGGCCCGACAGGGCCCGACAGAGCCCGACAGAGCCCGACAGGGCCCGACAGAGCCCGACAGAGCCCGACAGAGCCCGACAGGGCCCAGTAGAGCCCAGTAGAACCCGACAGAGCCCAGTAGAGCCCGACAGAGCCCGACAGAGCCCGACAGAGCCCGACAGAGCCCGACAGAGCCCGACAGGGCCCGACAGAGCCCAGTAGAGCCCAACAGAGCCCGACAAAGCCCGACAGAGCCCGACAGAGCCCAGTAGAGCCCGACAGAGCCCGACAGAGCCCGACAGAGCCCGACAGGGCCCGACAGGGCCCGACAGGGCCCAGTAGAGCCCGACAGAGCCCGACAGAGCCCGACAGGGCCCGACAGGGCCCGACAGGGCCCGACAGAGCCCAGTAGAGCCCGACAGAGCAAGACAGAGCCCGACAGAGCCCGACAGGGCCCGACAGGGCCCGACAGGGCCCAGTAGAGCCCGACAGGGCCCAGTAGAGCCCGACAGAGCCCGAGAGAGCCCGACAGAGCCCGACAGGGCCCGACAGGGCCCGACAGAGCCCGACAGGGCCCGACAGGGTACGACAGAGCCCGACAGGGCCCGACAGGGCCCAGTAGAGCCCGACAGAGCCCGACAGAGCCCGACAGGGCCCGACAGGGCCCAGTAGAGCCCGACAGAGCCCGACAGAGCCCGACAGAGCCCAGTAGAGCCCAGTAGAGCCCGACAGAGCCCGACAGAGCCCGACAGAGCCCGACAGGCCCGACAGAGCCCGACAGAGCCCGACAGGGCCCGACAGAGCCGACAGAGCCCGACAGGGCCCACTAGAGCCCGACAGAGCCCGACAGAGCCCGACAGAACCCGACAGGGCCCAGTAGAGCCCGACAGAGCCCGACAGGGCCCGACAGAGCCCGACAGAGCCCGACAGAGCCCGACAGCGCCCGACAGGGCCCAGTAGAGCCCGACAGAGCCCGACAGAGCCCGACAGATCCCGACAGGGCCCGACAGAGCCCGACAGAGCCCGACAGGGCCCGACAGGGCCCGACAGGGCCCGACAGAGCCCGACAGGGCCCAGTAGAGCCCGACAGAGCCCGACAGACCCGACAGAGCCCGACAGAGCCCAGTAGAGCCCGACAGAGCCCAGTAGAGCCCGACAGAGCCCGACAGGGCCCGACAGGGCCCGACAGAGCCCGACAGAGCCCGACAGGGCCCGACAGGGCCCGACAGGGCCCGACAGAGCCCAGTAGAGCCCGACAGAGCCCGACAGGCCCGACAGGGCCCAGTAGAGCCCGACAGAGCCCGACAGAACCCGACAGAGCCCGACAGGGCCCGACAGGGCCCGACAGAGCCCGACAGGGCCCGACAGAGCCCGACAGAGCCCGACAGGGCCCGACAGGGCCCAGTAGAGCCCGACAGAGCCCGACAGAGCCCGACAGAGCCCGACAGGGCCCGACAGGGCCCAGTAGAGCCCGACAGAGCCCGACAGAGCCCGACAGAGCCCAGTAGAGCCCAGTAGAGCCCGACAGAGCCCTACACAGCCCGACAGAGCCCGACAGGGCCCGACAGAGCCCGACAGAGCCCGACAGAGCCCGACAGGGCCCAGTAGAGCCCGACAGAGCCCGACAGAGCCCGACAGAGCCCGACAGAGCCCGACAGGGACCGACAGAGCCCGACAGGGCCCGACAGGGCCCAGTAGAGCCCGACAGAGCCCGACAGAGCCCGACAGAGCCCAGTAGAGCCCAGTAGAGCCCGACAGAGCCCGACACAGCCCGACAGAGCCCGACAGAGCCCGACAGGGCCCGACAGGGCCGACAGGGCCCGACAGAGCCCGACAGAGCCCGACAGGGCCCAGTAGAGCCCGACAGAGCCCGACAGAGCCCGACAGAGCCCGACAGGGACCGACAGAGCCCGACAGAGCCCGACAGGGCCCGACAGGGCCCGACAGAGCCCGACAGAGCCCGACAGGGCCCGACAGAGCCCGACAGAGCCCGACAGAGCCCGACAGGGCCCAGTAGAGCCCAGTAGAACCCGACAGAGCCCAGTAGAGCCCGACAGAGCCCGACAGAGCCCGACAGAGCCCGACAGGGCCCGACAGAGCCCGACAGGGCCCAGTAGAGCCCAACAGAGCCCGACAGAGCCCGACAGAGCCCAGTAGAGCCCGACAGAGCCCGACAGAGCCCGACAGAGCCCGACAGAGCCCGACAGGGCCCGACAGGGCCCAGTAGAGCCCGACAGAGCCCGACAGAGCCCGACAGAGCCCGACAGGGCCCGACAGAGCCCGACAGGGCCCGACAGGGCCCGACAGGGCCCGACAGGGCCCGACAGGGCCCGACAGAGCCCAGTAGAGCCCGACAGAGCCCGACAGAGCCCGACAGAACCCGACAGGGCCCGACAGGGCCCGACAGGGCCCAGTAGAGCCCGACAGGGCCCAGTAGAGCCCGACAGAGCCCGACAGAGCCCGACAGAGCCCGACAGGGCCCGACAGGGCCCGACAGAGTCCGACAGGGCCCGACAGAGCCCGACAGGGCCCGACAGGGCCCAGTAGAGCCCGACAGAGCCCGACAGAGCCCGACAGAGCCCGACAGGGCCCGACAGAGCCCGACAGGGCCCGACAGAGCCCGACAGAGCCCAGTAGAGCCCAGTAGAGACCGACAGAGCCCGACACAGCCCGACAGAGCCGACAGAGCCCGACAGGGCCCGACAGAGCCCGACAGGGCCCGACAGAGCCCGACAGAGCCCGACAGGGCCCGACAGGGCCCGACAGGGCCCGACAGGGCCCAGTAGAGCCCGACAGAGCCCGACAGAGCCCGACAGAACCCGACAGGGCCCAGTAGAGCCCGACAGAGCCCGACAGGCCCGACAGAGCCCGACAGAGCCCGACAGAGCCCGACAGCGCCCAGTAGAGCCCGACAGAGCCCGACAGAGCCCGACAGAGCCCGACAGGGCCCGACAGAGCCCGACAGAGCCCGACAGAGCCCGACAGGGCCCCACAGAGCCCGAAAGAGCCCGACAGGGCCCAGTAGAGCCCGACAGAGCCCGACAGAGCCCGACAGAGCCCAGTAGAGCCCGACAGAGCCCGACAGAGCCCGACAGAGCCCGACAGGGCCCGACAGGGCCCGACAGGGCCCGACAGAGCCCGACAGGGCCCAGTAGAGCCCGACAGAGCCCGACAGACCCGACAGAGCCCGACAGAGCCCAGTAGAGCCCGACAGAGCCCGACAGAGCCCGACAGAGCCCGACAGGGCCCGACAGGGCCCGACAGAGCCCGACAGAGCCCGACAGGGCCCGACAGGGCCCGACAGAGCCCAGTAGAGCCCGACAGTGCCCGACAGGGCCCGACAGGGCCCGACAGGGCCCAGTAGAGCCCGACAGAGCCCGACAGAGCCCGACAGAGCCCGACAGGGCCCGACAGGGCCCGACAGAGCCCGACAGGGCCCGACAGAGCCCGACAGAGCCCGACAGGGCCCGACAGGGCCCAGTAGAGCCCGACAGAGCCCGACAGAGCCCGACAGAGCCCGACAGAGCCCGACAGAGCCCAGTAGAGCCCAGTAGAGCCCGACAGAGCCCGACAGAGCCCGACAGAGCCCGACAGAGCCCGACAGGGCCCGACAGAGCCCGACAGGGCCCGACAGAGCCCGACAGAGCCCGACAGAGCCCGACAGAGCCCGACAGGGCCCAGTAGAGCCCGACAGAGCCCGACAGAGCCCGACAGAGCCCGACAGAGCCCGACAGGGACCGACAGGGACCGACAGAGCCCAACAGGGCCCGGACAGGGCCCGACAGAGCCCGACAGAGCCCGACAGGGCCCGACAGAGCCCGACAGAGCCCGACAGAGCCCGACAGGGCCCAGTAGAGCCCAGTAGAACCCGACAGAGCCCAGTAGAGCCCGACAGAGCCCGACAGAGCCCGACAGAGCCCGACAGAGCCCGACAGAGCCCGACAGGGCCCAGTAGAGCCCAACAGAGCCCGACAAAGCCCGACAGAGCCCGACAGAGCCCAGTAGAGCCCGACAGAACCCGACAGGGCCCGACAGGGCCCAGTAGAGCCCGACAGAGCCCGACAGAGCCCGACAGAGCCCGACAGGGCCCGACAGAGCCCCGACAGGGCCCGACAGGGCCCGACAGGGCCCAGTAGAGCCCGACAGAGCCCGACAGAGCCCGACAGAGCCCGACAGGGCCCGACAGGGCCCGACAGGGCCCAGTAGAGGCCCGACAGGGCCCAGTAGAGCCCGACAGAGCCCGAGAGAGCCCGACAGAGCCCGACAGGGCCCGACAGGGCCCGACAGAGCCCGACAGGGCCCGACAGGGTACGACAGAGCCCGACAGGGCCCGACAGGGCCCAGTAGAGCCCGACAGAGCCCGACAGAGCCCGACAGAGCCCGACAGGGCCCAGTAGAGCCCGACAGAGCCCGACAGAGCCCGACAGAGCCCAGTAGAGCCCAGTAGAGCCCGACAGAGCCCGACAGAGCCCGACAGAGCCCGACAGGGCCCGACAGGGCCCGACAGAGCCCGACAGAGCCCGACAGGGCCCGACAGAGCCCGAACAGAGCCCGACAGGGCCCAGTAGAGCCCGACAGAGCCCGACAGAGCCCGACAGAGCCCGACAGCGCCCGACAGGGCCCAGTAGAGCCCGACAGAGCCCGACAGAGCCCGACAGAGCCCGACAGGGCCCGACAGAGCCCGACAGAGCCCGACAGGGCCCGACAGAGCCCGACAGGGCCCGACAGGGCCCGACAGAGCCC
The DNA here is from genome assembly GCF_036013445.1 of Caloenas nicobarica. Lineage (NCBI taxonomy): Eukaryota > Metazoa > Chordata > Aves > Columbiformes > Columbidae > Caloenas > Caloenas nicobarica. The sequence goes on from NW_027017601.1 coordinate 26,643, forward strand.
GACAGAGCCCGACAGGGCCCGACAGGGCCCGACAGAGCCCAGTAGAGCCCGACAGAGCCCGACAGAACCCGACAGAGCCCGACAGGGCCCGACAGGGCCCGACAGAGCCCGACAGGGCCCGACAGAGCCCGACAGAGCCCGACAGGGCCCGACAGGGCCCAGTAGAGCCCGACAGAGCCCGACAGAGCCCGACAGAGCCCGACAGGGCCCGACAGGGCCCAGTAGAGCCCGACAGAGCCCGACAGAGCCCGACAGAGCCCAGTAGAGCCCAGTAGAGCCCGACAGAGCCCTACACAGCCCGACAGAGCCCGACAGGGCCCGACAGAGCCCGACAGAGCCCGACAGAGCCCGACAGGGCCCAGTAGAGCCCGACAGAGCCCGACAGAGCCCGACAGAGCCCGACAGAGCCCGACAGGGACCGACAGAGCCCGACAGGGCCCGACAGGGCCCAGTAGAGCCCGACAGAGCCCGACAGAGCCCGACAGAGCCCAGTAGAGCCCAGTAGAGCCCGACAGAGCCCGACACAGCCCGACAGAGCCCGACAGAGCCCGACAGGGCCCGACAGGCCCGACAGGGCCCGACAGAGCCCGACAGAGCCCGACAGGGCCCAGTAGAGCCCGACAGAGCCCGACAGAGCCCGACAGAGCCCGACAGGGACCGACAGAGCCCGACAGAGCCCGACAGGGGCCCGACAGGGCCCGACAGAGCCCGACAGAGCCCGACAGGGCCCGACAGAGCCCGACAGAGCCCGACAGAGCCCGACAGGGCCAGTAGAGCCCAGTAGAACCCGACAGAGCCCAGTAGAGCCCGACAGAGCCCGACAGAGCCCGACAGAGCCCGACAGGGCCCGACAGAGCCCGACAGGGCCCAGTAGAGCCCAACAGAGCCCGACAGAGCCCGACAGAGCCCAGTAGAGCCCGACAGAGCCCGACAGAGCCCGACAGAGCCCGACAGAGCCCGACAGGGCCCGACAGGGCCCAGTAGAGCCCGACAGAGCCCGACAGAGCCCGACAGAGCCCGACAGGGCCCGACAGAGCCCGACAGGGCCCGACAGGGCCCGACAGGGCCCGACAGGGCCCGACAGGGCCCGACAGAGCCCAGTAGAGCCCGACAGAGCCCGACAGAGCCCGACAGAACCCGACAGGGCCCGACAGGGCCCGACAGGGCCCAGTAGAGCCCGACAGGGCCCAGTAGAGCCCGACAGAGCCCGACAGAGCCCGACAGAGCCCGACAGGGCCCGACAGGGCCCGACAGAGTCCGACAGGGCCCGACAGAGCCCGACAGGGCCCGACAGGGCCCCAGTAGAGCCCGACAGAGCCCGACAGAGCCCGACAGAGCCCGACAGGGCCCGACAGAGCCCGACAGGGCCCGACAGAGCCCGACAGAGCCCAGTAGAGCCCAGTAGAGACCGACAGAGCCCGACACAGCCCGACAGAGCCCGACAGAGCCCGACAGGGCCCGACAGAGCCCGACAGGGCCCGACAGAGCCCGACAGAGCCCGACAGGGCCCGACAGGGCCCGACAGGGCCCGACAGGGCCCAGTAGAGCCCGACAGAGCCCGACAGAGCCCGACAGAACCCGACAGGGCCCAGTAGAGCCCGACAGAGCCCGACAGGGCCCCGACAGAGCCCGACAGAGCCCGACAGAGCCCGACAGCGCCCAGTAGAGCCCGACAGAGCCCGACAGAGCCCGACAGAGCCCGAACAGGGCCCGACAGAGCCCGACAGAGCCCGACAGAGCCCGACAGGGCCCCACAGAGCCCGAAAGAGCCCGACAGGGCCCAGTAGAGCCCGACAGAGCCCGACAGAGCCCGACAGAGCCCAGTAGAGCCCGACAGAGCCCGACAGAGCCCGACAGAGCCCGACAGGGCCCGACAGGGCCCGACAGGGCCCGACAGAGCCCGACAGGGCCCAGTAGAGCCCGACAGAGCCCGACAGACCCGACAGAGCCCGACAGAGCCCAGTAGAGCCCGACAGAGCCCGACAGAGCCCGACAGAGCCCGACAGGGCCCGACAGGGCCCGACAGAGCCCGACAGAGCCCGACAGGGCCCGACAGGGCCCGACAGAGCCCAGTAGAGCCCGACAGTGCCCGACAGGGCCCGACAGGGCCCGACAGGGCCCAGTAGAGCCCGACAGAGCCCGACAGAGCCCGACAGAGCCCGACAGGGCCCGACAGGGCCCGACAGAGCCCGACAGGGCCCGACAGAGCCCGACAGAGCCCGACAGGGCCCGACAGGGCCCAGTAGAGCCCGACAGAGCCCGACAGAGCCCGACAGAGCCCGACAGAGCCCGACAGAGCCCAGTAGAGCCCAGTAGAGCCCGACAGAGCCCGACAGAGCCCGACAGAGCCCGACAGAGCCCGACAGGGCCCGACAGAGCCCGACAGGGCCCGACAGAGCCCGACAGAGCCCGACAGAGCCCGACAGAGCCCGACAGGGCCCAGTAGAGCCCGACAGAGCCCGACAGAGCCCGACAGAGCCCGACAGAGCCCGACAGGGACCGACAGGGACCGACAGAGCCCAACAGGGCCCGACAGGGCCCGACAGAGCCCGACAGAGCCCGACAGGGCCCGACAGAGCCCGACAGAGCCCGACAGAGCCCGACAGGGCCCAGTAGAGCCCAGTAGAACCCGACAGAGCCCAGTAGAGCCCGACAGAGCCCGACAGAGCCCGACAGAGCCCGACAGAGCCCGACAGAGCCCGACAGGGCCCAGTAGAGCCCAACAGAGCCCGACAAAGCCCGACAGAGCCCGACAGAGCCCAGTAGAGCCCGACAGAACCCGACAGGGCCCGACAGGGCCCAGTAGAGCCCGACAGAGCCCGACAGAGCCCGACAGAGCCCGACAGGGCCCGACAGAGCCCGACAGGGCCCGACAGGGCCCGACAGGGCCCAGTAGAGCCCGACAGAGCCCGACAGAGCCCGACAGAGCCCGACAGGGCCCGACAGGGCCCGACAGGGCCCAGTAGAGCCCGACAGGGCCCAGTAGAGCCCGACAGAGCCCGAGAGAGCCCGACAGAGCCCGACAGGGCCCGACAGGGCCCGACAGAGCCCGACAGGGCCCGACAGGGTACGACAGAGCCCGACAGGGCCCGACAGGGCCCAGTAGAGCCCGACAGAGCCCGACAGAGCCCGACAGAGCCCGACAGGGCCCAGTAGAGCCCGACAGAGCCCGACAGAGCCCGACAGAGCCCAGTAGAGCCCAGTAGAGCCCGACAGAGCCCGACAGAGCCCGACAGAGCCCGACAGAGCCCGACAGGGCCCGACAGGGCCCGACAGAGCCCGACAGAGCCCGACAGGGCCCGACAGAGCCCGACAGAGCCCGACAGGGCCCAGTAGAGCCCGACAGAGCCCGACAGAGCCCGACAGAGCCCGACAGCGCCCGACAGGGCCCAGTAGAGCCCGACAGAGCCCGACAGAGCCCGACAGAGCCCGACAGGGCCCGACAGAGCCCGACAGAGCCCGACAGGGCCCGACAGAGCCCGACAGGGCCCGACAGGGCCCGACAGAGCCCGACAGAGCCCGACAGGGCCCCACAGAGCCCGAAGGAGCCCGACAGGGCCCAGTAGAGCCCGACAGAGCCCGACAGAGCCCGACAGAGCCCGACAGAGCCCGACAGAGCCCGACAGGGCCCGACAGGGCCCGACAGAGCCCAGTAGAGCCCGACAGAGCCCGACAGGGCCCGACAGAGCCCGACAGGGCCCGACAGAGCCCGACAGGGCCCGACAGGGCCCAGTAGAGCCCAACAGAGCCCGACAAAGCCCGACAGAGCCCGACAGAGCCCAGTAGAGCCCGACAGAGCCCGACAGAGCCCGACAGAGCCCGACAGGGCCCGACAGGGCCCGACAGGGCCCAGTAGAGCCCGACAGAGCCCGACAGAGCCCGACAGGGCCCGACAGGGCCCGACAGGGCCCGACAGGGCCCGACAGGGCCCGACAGAGCCCGACAGGGCCCGACAGGGCCCGACAGGGCCCAGTAGAGCCCGACAGAGCCCGACAGAGCCCGACAGGGCCCGACAGGGCCCGACAGGGCCCAGTAGAGCCCGACAGGGCCCAGTAGAGCCCGACAGAGCCCGACAGGGCCCGACAGAGCCCGACAGAGCCCGACAGAGCCCGACAGGGCCCGACAGGGCCCGACAGAGCCCGACAGAGCCCGACAGGGCCCGACAGGGCCCGACAGAGCCCAGTAGAGCCCGACAGTGCCCGACAGGGCCCGACAGGGCCCGACAGGGCCCAGTAGAGCCCGACAGAGCCCGACAGAGCCCGACAGAGCCCGACAGGGCCCGACAGGGCCCGACAGAGCCCGACAGGGCCCGACAGAGCCCGACAGAGCCCGACAGGGCCCGACAGGGCCCAGTAGAGCCCGACAGAGCCCGACAGAGCCCGACAGAGCCCGACAGAGCCCGACAGAGCCCAGTAGAGCCCAGTAGAGCCCGACAGAGCCCGACAGAGCCCGACAGAGCCCGACAGAGCCCGACAGGGCCCGACAGAGCCCGACAGGGCCCGACAGAGCCCGACAGAGCCCGACAGAGCCCGACAGAGCCCGACAGGGCCCAGTAGAGCCCGACAGAGCCCGACAGAGCCCGACAGAGCCCGACAGAGCCCGACAGGGACCGACAGGGACCGACAGAGCCCAACAGGGCCCGACAGGGCCCGACAGAGCCCGACAGAGCCCGACAGGGCCCGACAGAGCCCGACAGAGCCCGACAGAGCCCGACAGGGCCCAGTAGAGCCCAGTAGAACCCGACAGAGCCCAGTAGAGCCCGACAGAGCCCGACAGAGCCCGACAGAGCCCGACAGAGCCCGACAGAGCCCGACAGGGCCCAGTAGAGCCCAACAGAGCCCGACAAAGCCCGACAGAGCCCGACAGAGCCCAGTAGAGCCCGACAGAACCCGACAGGGCCCGACAGGGCCCAGTAGAGCCCGACAGAGCCCGACAGAGCCCGACAGAGCCCGACAGGGCCCGACAGAGCCCGACAGGGCCCGACAGGGCCCGACAGGGCCCAGTAGAGCCCGACAGAGCCCGACAGAGCCCGACAGAGCCCGACAGGGCCCGACAGGGCCCGACAGGGCCCAGTAGAGCCCGACAGGGCCCAGTAGAGCCCGACAGAGCCCGAGAGAGCCCGACAGAGCCCGACAGGGCCCGACAGGGCCCGACAGAGCCCGACAGGGCCCGACAGGGTACGACAGAGCCCGACAGGGCCCGACAGGGCCCAGTAGAGCCCGACAGAGCCCGACAGAGCCCGACAGAGCCCGACAGGGCCCAGTAGAGCCCGACAGAGCCCGACAGAGCCCGACAGAGCCCAGTAGAGCCCAGTAGAGCCCGACAGAGCCCGACAGAGCCCGACAGAGCCCGACAGGGCCCGACAGGGCCCGACAGAGCCCGACAGAGCCCGACAGGGCCCGACAGAGCCCGACAGAGCCCGACAGGGCCCAGTAGAGCCCGACAGAGCCCGACAGAGCCCGACAGAGCCCGACAGCGCCCGACAGGGCCCAGTAGAGCCCGACAGAGCCCGACAGAGCCCGACAGAGCCCGACAGGGCCCGACAGAGCCCGACAGAGCCCGACAGGGCCCGACAGAGCCCGACAGGGCCCGACAGGGCCCGACAGAGCCCGACAGAGCCCGACAGGGCCCCACAGAGCCCGAAGGAGCCCGACAGGGCCCAGTAGAGCCCGACAGAGCCCGACAGAGCCCGACAGAGCCCGACAGAGCCCGACAGAGCCCGACAGGGCCCGACAGGGCCCGACAGAGCCCAGTAGAGCCCGACAGAGCCCGACAGGGCCCGACAGAGCCCGACAGGGCCCGACAGAGCCCGACAGGGCCCGACAGGGCCCAGTAGAGCCCAACAGAGCCCGACAAAGCCCGACAGAGCCCGACAGAGCCCAGTAGAGCCCGACAGAGCCCGACAGAGCCCGACAGAGCCCGACAGGGCCCGACAGGGCCCGACAGGGCCCAGTAGAGCCCGACAGAGCCCGACAGAGCCCGACAGGGCCCGACAGGGCCCGACAGGGCCCGACAGGGCCCGACAGGGCCCAGTAGAGCCCGACAGAGCCCGACAGAGCCGACAGGGCCCCACAGGGCCCGACAGGGCCCAGTAGAGCCCGACAGGGCCCAGTAGAGCCCGACAGAGCCCGACAGAGCCCAACAGGGCCCGACAGGGCCCGACAGAGCCCGACAGGGCCCGACAGGGTACGACAGAGCCCGACAGGGCCCGACAGGGCCCAGTAGAGCCCGACAGAGCCCGACAGAGCCCGACAGAGCCCAGTAGAGCCCAGTAGAGCCCGACAGAGCCCGACACAGCCCGACAGAGCCCGACAGAGCCCGACAGGGCCCGACAGAGCCCGACAGGGCCCGACAGAGCCCGACAGGGCCCAGTAGAGCCCGACAGAGCCCGACAGAGCCCGACAGAACCCGACAGGGCCCAGTAGAGCCCGACAGAGCCCGACAGGGCCCGACAGAGCCCGACAGAGCCCGACAGAGCCCGACAGCGCCCGACAGGGCCCAGTAGAGCCCGACAGAGCCCGACAGAGCCCGACAGAGCCCGACAGGGCCCGACAGAGCCCGAGAGAGCCCGACAGGGCCCGACAGGGCCCGACAGGGCCCAGTAGAGCCCGACAGAGCCCAACAGGGCCCGACAGAGCCCGACAGAGCCCGACAGAGCCCGACAGGGCCCAGTAGAGCCCGACAGAGCCCGACAGAGCCCGACAGAGCCCGACAGAGCCTGACAGGGCCCGACAGAGCCCGACAGAGCCCGACAGGGCCCGACAGAGCCCGACAGAGCCCGACAGGGCCCAGTAGAGCCCGACAGAGCCCGACAGAGCCCGACAGAGCCCAGTAGAGCCCGACAGAGCCCGACAGAGCCCGACAGAGGCCGACAGGGCCCGACAGAGCCCGACAGGGCCCGACAGGGCCCGACAGGGCCCGACAGAGCCCGACAGGGCCCGACAGGGCCCGACAGAGCCCAGTAGAGCCCGACAGAGCCCGATAGAGCCCGACAGGGCCCGACAGGGCCCAGTAGAGCCCGACAGAGCCCGACAGAGCCCAGTAGAGCCCAGTAGAGCCCGACAGAGCCCGACAGAGCCCAGTAGAGCCCAGTAGAGCCCGACAGAGCCCGACAGAGCCCGACAGAGCCCGACAGGGCCCGACAGAGCCCGACAGAGCCCGACAGGGCCCGACAGGGCCCGACAGAGCCCGACAGGGCCCGACAGGGCCCTACAGGGCCCAGTAGAGCCCGACAGAGCCCGACAGAGCCTAGTAGAGCCCAGTAGAGCCCGACAGGGCCCGACAGGGCCCGACAGGGCCCATTAGAGCCCGACAGAGCCCGACAGAGCCTGACAGAGCCCGACAGGGCCCGACAGGGCCCGACAGAGCCCGACAGAGCCCGACAGAGCCCGACAGAGACCGACAGAGCCTGACAGAGCCCGACAGAGCCCGACAGGGCCCGACAGAGCCCGACAGAGCCCGACAGGGCCCGACAGAGCCCGACAGAGCCCGACAGGGCCCAGAAGAGCCCGACAGAGCCCGACAGGGCCCAGCAGAGCCCGACAGAGCCCGACAGAGCCCGACAGAGCCCAGTAGAGCCCGAAAGAGCCCGACAGAGCCCGACAGAGCCCGACAGGGCCCGACAGAGCCCGACAGGGCCCGACAGGGCCCGACAGAGCCCGACAGAGCCCGACAGAGCCCGACAGGGCCCAGTAGAGCCCGACAGAGCCCGATAGAGCCCGACAGGGCCCGACAGGGCCCAGTAGAGCCCGACAGAGCCCGACAGAGCCCAGTAGAGCCCAGTAGAGCCCGACAGAGCCCGACAGAGCCCGACAGAGCCCGACAGAGCCCGACAGGGCCCGACAGAGCCCGACAGAGCCCGACAGGGCCCGACAGGGCCCGACAGGGCCCAGTAGAGCCCGAAAGAGCCCGACAGAGCCCAGTAGAGCCCAGTAGAGCCCGACAGGGCCCGACAGGGCCCGACAGGGCCCATTAGAGCCCGACAGAGCCCGACAGAGCCTGACAGAGCCCGACAGGGCCCGACAGGGCCCGACAGAGTCCGACAGAGCCCGACAGGTCCCAGTAGAGCCCGACAGAGCCCGACAGAGCCCGACAGGGCCCGACAGGGCCCGACAGGGCCCAGTAGAGCCCGATAGAGCCCGATAGAGCCCGACAGAGCCCGACAGGGCCCGACAGAGCCCGACAGAGCCCGACAGGGCCCGACAGGGCCCGACAGAGCCCGACAGAGCCCGACAGAGCCCGACAGAGCCTGACAGAGCCCGACAGGGCCCAGTAGAGCCCGACAGGGCCCGACAGAGCCCGACAGGGCCCGACAGAGCCCGACAGGGCCCAGTAGAGCCCGATAGAGCCCGACAGAGCCCGACAGGGCCCGACAGGGCCCGACAGAGCCCGACAGAGCCCGACAGAGCCCGACAGGGCCCGACAGGGCCCGACAGAGCCCGACAGGGCCCGACAGAGCCCGACAGAGCCCGACAGGGCCCGACAGGGCCCAGTAGAGCCCGACAGAGCCCGACAGAGCCCGACAGAGACCGACAGGGCCCGACAGGGCCCAGTAGAGCCCGACAGAGCCCGACAGAGCCCGACAGAGCCCAGTAGAGCCCAGTAGAGCCCGACAGAGCCCGACAGAGCCCGACAGAGCCCGACAGAGCCCGACAGGGCCCGACAGAGCCCGACAGGGCCCGACAGAGCCCGACAGAGCCCGACAGAGCCCGACAGAGCCCGACAGGGCCCAGTAGAGCCCGACAGAGCCCGACAGAGCCCGACAGAGCCCGACAGGGACCGACAGAGCTCGAGAGAGCCCGACAGGGCCCGACAGGGCCCGACAGAGCCCGACAGAGCCCGACAGGGCCCGACAGAGCCCGACAGAGCCCGACAGAGCCCGACAGGGCCCAGTAGAGCCCAGTAGAACCCGACAGAGCCCAGTAGAGGCCGACAGAGCCCGACAGAGCCCGACAGAGCCCGACAGGGCCCGACAGAGCCCGACAGGGCCCAGTAGAGCCCAACAGAGCCCGACAAAGCCCGACAGAGCCCGACAGAGCCCAGTAGAGCCCGACAGAGCCCGACAGAGCCCGACAGGGCCCGACAGGGCCCGACAGGGCCCAGTAGAGCCCGACAGAGCCCGACAGAGCCCGACAGAGCCCGACAGGGCCCGACAGGGCCCGACAGAGCCCGACAGGGCCCGACAGGGCCCGACATGGCCCGACAGGGCCCGACAGAGCCCAGTAGAGCCCGACAGAGCCCGACAGAGCCCGACAGAGCCCGACAGGGCCCGACAGGGCCCGACAGGGCCCAGTAGAGCCCGACAGGGCCCAGTAGAGCCCGACAGAGCCCGAGAGAGCCCGACATAGCCCGACAGGGCCCGACAGGGCCCGACAGAGCCCGACAGGGCCCGACAGAGCCCGACAGGGCCCGACAGGGTACGACAGAGCCCGACAGGGCCCGACAGGGCCCAGTAGAGCCCGACAGAGCCCGACAGAGCCCGACAGAGCCCGACAGGGCCCAGTAGAGCCCGACAGAGCCCGACAGAGCCCGACAGAGCCCAGTAGAGCCCAGTAGAGCCCGACAGAGCCCGACAGAGCTCGACAGAGCCCGACAGAGCCCGACAGGGCCCGACAGAGCCCGACAGAGCCCGACAGAGCCCGACAGGGCCCGACAGAGCCCGACAGGGCCCAGTAGAGCCCGACAGAGCCCGACAGAGCCCGACAGAGCCCGACAGAGCCCGACAGCGCCCGACAGGGCCCAGTAGAGCCCGATAGAGCCCGACAGAGCCCGACAGAGCCCGACAGGGCCCGACAGAGCCCGACAGAGCCCGACAGGGCCCGACAGAGCCCGACAGGGCCCGACAGGGCCCGACAGAGCCCGACAGAGCCCGACAGGGCCCCACAGAGCCCGAAGGAGCCCGACAGAGCCCGACAGAGCCCGACAGAGCCCGACAGGGCCCGACAGGGCCCGACAGAGCCCGACAGAGCCCGACAGGGCCCGACAGGGCCCGACAGAGCCCGACAGGGCCCAGTAGAGCCCGACAGAGCCCGACAGAGCCCGACAGAGCCCGACAGAGCCCAGTAGAGCCCGACAGAGCCCGACAGAGGCCGACAGGGCCCGACAGAGCCCGACAGGGCCCGACAGGGCCCGACAGGGCCCGACAGAGACCGACAGGGCCCGACAGAGCCCGACAGGGCCCGACAGGGCCCGACAGAGCCCGACAGGGCCCAGTAGAGCCCGACAGAGCCCGATAGAGCCCGACAGGGCCCGACAGGGCCCAGTAGAGCCCGACAGAGCCCGACAGAGCCCAGTAGAGCCCAGTAGAGCCCGACAGAGCCCGAAAGAGCCCGACAGGGCCCGACAGAGCCCGACAGAGCCCGACAGGGCCCGACAGGGCCCGACAGGGCCCGACAGAGCCCGACAGGGCCCGACAGGGCCCAGTAGAGCCCGACAGAGCCCGACAGAGCCCAGTAGAGCCCAGTAGAGCCCGACAGGGCCCGACAGGGCCCGACAGGGCCCATTAGAGCCCGACAGAGCCCGACAGAGCCTGACAGAGCCCGACAGGGCCCGACAGGGCCCAGTAGAGCCCGACAGAGCCCGACAGAGCCCGACAGAGCCCGACAGGGCCCGACAGGGCCCAGTAGAGCCCGACAGAGCCCGACAGAGCCCAGTAGAGCCCAGTAGAGCCCGACAGAGCCCGACACAGCCCGACAGAGCCCGACAGAGCCCGACAGGGCCCGACAGAGCCCGACAGGGCCCGACAGAGCCCGACAGAGCCCGACAGAGCCCGACAGAGCCCGACAGGGCCCAGTAGAGCCCGACAGAGCCCGACAGAGCCCGACAGGGACCGACAGAGCCCGACAGAGCCCGACAGAGCCCGACAGGGCCCGACAGGGCCCGACAGAGCCCGACAGAGCCCGGACAGGGCCCGACAGAGCCCGACAGGGCCCAGTAGAGCCCAGTAGAACCCGACAGAGCCCAGTAGAGCCCGACAGAGCCCGACAGAGCCCGACAGAGCCCGACAGGGCCCGACAGGGCCCAATAGAGCCCGACAGAGCCCGACAGAGCCCGACAGAGCCCGACAGAGCCCGACAGAGCCCAGTAGAGCCCGACAGAGCCCGACAGAGCCCGACAGAGCCCGACAGAGCCCGACAGGGCCCGACAGGGCCCAGTAGAGCCCGACAGAGCCCGACAGAGCCCGACAGGGCCCGACAGGGCCCGACAGGGCCCGACAGAGCCCGACAGGGCCCGACAGGGCCCGACAGGGCCCAGTAGAGCCCGACAGAGCCCGACAGAGCCCGACAGAGCCCGACAGGGCCCGACAGGGCCCGACAGGGCCCAGTAGAGCCCGACAGGGCCCAGTAGAGCCCGACAGAGCCCGACAGAGCCCGACAGGGCCCGACAGGGCCCGACAGGGCCCGACAGGGCCCGACAGGGTACGACAGAGCCCGACAGGGCCCGACAGGGTACGACAGAGCCCGACAGAGCCCGACAGGGCCCGACAGGGCCCAGTAGAGCCCGACAGAGCCCGACAGAGCCCGACAGAGCCCAGTAGAGCCCAGTAGAGCCGACAGAGCCCGACACAGCCCGACAGAGCCCGACAGAGCCCGACAGGGCCCGACAGAGCCCGACAGGGCCCGACAGAGCCCGACAGGGCCCGACAGGGCCCGACAGAGCCCGACAGAGCCCGACAGAGCCCGACAGGGCCCGACAGAGCCCGACAGGGCCCAGTAGAGCCCGACAGAGCCCGACAGAGCCCGACAGAACCCGACAGGGCCCAGTAGAGCCCGACAGAGCCCGACAGGGCCCGACAGAGCCCGACAGAGCCCGACAGAGCCCGACAGCGCCCGACAGGGCCCAGTAGAGCCCGACAGAGCCCGACAGAGCCCGACAGAGCCCGACAGGGCCCGACAGAGCCCGACAGAGCCCGACAGGGCCCGACAGGGCCCCGTAGAGCCCGACAGAGCCCAACAGGGCCCGACAGAGCCCGACAGAGCCCGACAGAGCCCAACAGGGCCCGACAGAGCCCGACAGAGCCCGACAGAGCCCGACAGGGCCCAGTAGAGCCCGACAGAGCCCGACAGAGCCCGACAGAGCCCGACAGAGCCCGACAGGGCCCGACAGAGCCCGACAGAGCCCGACAGGGCCCGACAGGGCCCGACAGAGCCCGACAGGGCCCAGTAGAGCCCGACAGAGCCCGACAGAGCCCGACAGAGCCCGACAGAGCCCAGTAGAGCCCGACAGAGCCCGACAGAGCCCGACAGAGGCCGACAGGGCCCGACAGAGCCCGACAGGGCCCGACAGGGCCCGACAGGGCCCGACAGAGACCGACAGGGCCCGACAGAGCCCGACAGGGCCCGACAGGGCCCGACAGGGCCCGACAGAGCCCGACAGGGCCCAGTAGAGCCCGACAGAGCCCGATAGAGCCCGACAGGGCCCGACAGGGCCCAGTAGAGCCCGACAGAGCCCGACAGAGCCCAGTAGAGCCCAGTAGAGCCCGACAGAGCCCGACAGGGCCCGACAGAGCCCGACAGGGCCCGACAGAGCCCGACAGAGCCCGACAGGGCCCGACAGGGCCCGACAGAGCCCGACAGGGCCCGACAGGGCCCGACAGGGCCCAGTAGAGCCCGACAGAGCCCGACAGAGCCCAGTAGAGCCCAGTAGAGCCCGACAGGGCCCGACAGGGCCCGACAGGGCCCATTAGAGCCCGACAGAGCCCGACAGAGCCTGACAGAGCCCGACAGGGCCCGACAGGGCCCAGTAGAGCCCGACAGAGCCCGACAGAGCCCGACAGAGCCCGACAGGGCCCGACAGGGCCCAGTAGAGCCCGACAGAGCCCGACAGAGCCCAGTAGAGCCCAGTAGAGCCCGACAGAGCCCGACACAGCCCGACAGAGCCCGACAGAGCCCGACAGGGCCCGACAGAGCCCGACAGGGCCCGACAGAGCCCGACAGAGCCCGACAGAGCCCGACAGAGCCCGACAGGGCCCAGTAGAGCCCGACAGAGCCCGACAGAGCCCGACAGGGACCGACAGAGCCCGACAGAGCCCGACAGAGCCCGACAGGGCCCGACAGGGCCCGACAGAGCCCGACAGAGCCCGACAGGGCCCGACAGAGCCCGACAGGGCCCAGTAGAGCCCAGTAGAACCCGACAGAGCCCAGTAGAGCCCGACAGAGCCCGACAGAGCCCGACAGAGCCCGACAGGGCCCGACAGGGCCCAATAGAGCCCGACAGAGCCCGACAGAGCCCGACAGAGACCGACAGAGCCCGACAGAGCCCGACAGAGCCCAGTAGAGCCCGACAGAGCCCGACAGAGCCCGACAGAGCCCGACAGAGCCCGACAGGGCCCGACAGAGCCCGACAGAGCCCGACAGGGCCCGACAGGGCCCGACAGGGCCCGACAGAGCCCGACAGGGCCCGACAGGGCCCGACAGGGCCCAGTAGAGCCCGACAGAGCCCGACAGAGCCCGACAGAGCCCGACAGAGCCCGACAGGGCCCGACAGGGCCCGACAGGGCCCAGTAGAGCCCGACAGGGCCCAGTAGAGCCCGACAGAGCCCGACAGAGCCCGACAGGGCCCGACAGGGCCCGACAGGGTACGACAGAGCCCGACAGGGCCCGACAGGGCCCAGTAGAGCCCGACAGAGCCCGACAGAGCCCGACAGGGCCCGACAGGGCCCAGTAGAGCCGACAGAGCCCGACAGAGCCCGACAGAGCCCAGTAGAGCCCAGTAGAGCCCGACAGAGCCCGACACAGCCCGACAGAGCCCGACAGAGCCCGACAGGGCCCGACAGAGCCCGACAGGGCCCGACAGGGCCCGACAGAGCCCGACAGAGCCCGACAGAGCCCGACAGGGCCCGACAGAGCCCGACAGGGCCCAGTAGAGCCCGACAGAGCCCGACAGAGCCCGACAGAACCCGACAGGGCCCAGTAGAGCCCGACAGAGCCCGACAGGGCCCGACAGAGCCCGACAGAGCCCGACAGAGCCCGACAGCGCCCGACAGGGCCCAGTAGAGCCCGACAGAGCCCGACAGAGCCCGACAGAGCCCGACAGGGCCCGACAGAGCCCGACAGAGCCCGACAGGGCCCGACAGGGCCCCGTAGAGCCCGACAGAGCCCAACAGGGCCCGACAGAGCCCGACAGAGCCCGACAGAGCCCAACAGGGCCCGACAGAGCCCGACAGAGCCCGACAGAGCCCGACAGGGCCCAGTAGAGCCCGACAGAGCCCGACAGAGCCCGACAGAGCCCGACAGAGCCCGACAGGGCCCGACAGAGCCCGACAGAGCCCGACAGGGCCCGACAGGGCCCGACAGAGCCCGACAGGGCCCAGTAGAGCCCGACAGAGCCCGACAGAGCCCGACAGAGCCCGACAGAGCCCAGTAGAGCCCGACAGAGCCCGACAGAGCCCGACAGAGGCCGACAGGGCCCGACAGAGCCCGACAGGGCCCGACAGGGCCCGACAGAGACCGACAGGGCCCGACAGAGCCCGACAGGGCCCGACAGGGCCCGACAGAGCCCGACAGGGCCCAGTAGAGCCCGACAGAGCCCGATAGAGCCCGACAGGGCCCGACAGGGCCCAGTAGAGCCCGACAGAGCCCGACAGAGCCCAGTAGAGCCCAGTAGAGCCCGACAGAGCCCGACAGAGCCCGACAGAGCCCGACAGGGCCCGACAGAGCCCGACAGAGCCCGACAGGGCCCGACAGGGCCCGACAGAGCCCGACAGGGCCCGACAGGGCCCGACAGGGCCCAGTAGAGCCCGACAGAGCCCGACAGAGCCCAGTAGAGCCCAGTAGAGCCCGACAGGGCCCGACAGGGCCCGACAGGGCCCATTAGAGCCCGACAGAGCCCGACAGAGCCTGACAGAGCCCGACAGGGCCCGACAGGGCCCGACAGAGCCCGACAGAGCCCGACAGAGCCCGACAGAGACCGACAGAGCCTGACAGAGCCCGACAGAGCCCGACAGGGCCCGACAGGGCCCGACAGAGCCCGACAGAGCCCGACAGAGCCCGACAGGGCCCGACAGAGCCCGACAGAGCCCGACAGGGCCCAGCAGAGCCCGACAGAGGCCGACAGGGCCCAGCAGAGCCCGACAGAGCCCGACAGAGCCCGACAGAGCCCAGTAGAGCCCGACAGAGCCCGACAGAGCCCGACAGAGCCCGACAGAGCCCAACAGGGCCCGACAGAGCCCGACAGGGCCCGACAGGGCCCAGTAGAGCCCGAAAGAGCCCGACAGAGCCCAGTAGAGCCCAGTAGAGCCCGACAGGGCCCGACAGGGCCCGACAGGGCCCATTAGAGCCCGACAGAGCCCGACAGAGCCCGATAGAGCCCGACAGGGCCCGACAGGGCCCAGTAGAGCCCGACAGAGCCCGACAGAGCCCAGTAGAGCCCAGTAGAGCCCGACAGAGCCCGACAGAGCCCGACAGAGCCCGACAGAGCCCGACAGGGCCTGACAGAGCCCGACAGAGCCCGACAGGGCCCGACAGGGCCCGACAGGGCCCGACAGGGCCCAGTAGAGCCCGAAAGAGCCCGACAGAGCCCAGTAGAGCCCAGTAGAGCCCGACAGGGCCCGACAGGGCCCGACAGGGCCCATTAGAGCCCGACAGAGCCCGACAGAGCCTGACAGAGCCCGACAGGGCCCGACAGGGCCCGACAGAGTCCGACAGAGCCCGACAGGGCCCAGTAGAGCCCGACAGAGCCCGACAGAGCCCGACAGGGCCCGACAGGGCCCAGTAGAGCCCGATAGAGCCCGACAGAGCCCGACAGAGCCCGACAGGGCCCGACAGAGCCCGACAGAGCCCGACAGGGCCCGACAGGGCCCGACAGGGCCCGACAGAGCCCGACAGAGCCTGACAGAGCCCGACAGGGCCCAGTAGAGCCCGACAGGGCCCGACAGAGCCCGACAGGGCCCAGTAGAGCCCGATAGAGCCCGACAGAGCCCGACAGGGCCCGACAGGGCCCGACAGAGCCCGACAGGGCACGACAGAGCCCGACAGAGCCTGACAGAGCCCGACAGGGCCCAGTAGAGCCCGACAGAGCCCAGTAGAGCCCAGTAGAGCCCGACAGAGCCCGACAGAGCCCGACAGAGCCCGACAGGGCCCGACAGGGCCCGACAGGGCCCAGTAGAGCCCGACAGAGCCCGACAGGGCCCGACAGAGCCCGACAGAGCCCGACAGGGCCCGACAGAGCCCGACAGAGCCCGACAGGGCCCAGTAGAGCCCGACAGAGCCCGACAGAGCCCGACAGGGCCCGACAGAGCCCGACAGAGCCCGACAGGGCCCAACAGGGCCCAACAGGGCCCGACAGGGCCCGACAGAGCCCGACAGGGCCCGACAGAGCCCGACAGAGCCCGACAGAGCCCGACAGGGCCCCACAGAGCCCGAAAGAGCCCGACAGGGCCCAGTAGAGCCCGACAGAGCCCGACAGAGCCCGACAGAGCCCGACAGAGCCCAGTAGAGCCCGACAGAGCCCGACAGAGCCCGACAGAGCCCGACAGAGCCCGACAGGGCCCGACAGATCCCGACACAGCCCGACAGAGCCCGACAGGGCCCAGTAGAGCCCGACAGAGCCCGACAGAGCCCGACAGAGCCCAGTAGAGCCCGACAGAGCCCGACAGAGCCCGACAGGGCCCGACAGGGCCCGACAGAGCCCACTAGAGCCCGACAGAGCCCGACAGAGCCCGACAGAGCCCGACAGGGCCCGACAGGGCCCGACAGGGCCCAGTAGAGCCCGACAGAGCCCGACAGAGCCCGACAGAGCCCGACAGGGCCCGACAGAGACCGAGAGGGCCCGACAGGGCCTGACAGGGCCCGACAGAGCCCAGTAGAGCCCGACAGAGCCCGACAGAGCCCGACAGGGCCCGACAGGGCCCGACAGGGCCCGACAGGGCCCAGTAGAGCCCGATAGAGCCCGACAGAGCCCGACAGAGCCCGACAGAGCCCGACAGAGCCCGACAGCGTCCGACAGGGCCCAGTAGAGCCCGACAGAGCCCGACAGAGCCCGACAGAGCCCAGTAGAGCCCAGTAGAGCCCGACAGAGCCCGACACAGCCCGACACAGCCCGACAGAGCCCGACAGAGCCCGACAGAGCCCGACAGAGCCCGACAGGGCCCGACAGAGCCCGACAGGGCCCGACAGGGCCCGACAGAGCCCGACAGGGCCCAGTAGAGCCCGACAGAGCCCGACAGAGCCCGACAGAACCCGACAGGGCCCAGTAGAGCCCGACAGAGCCCGACAGAGCCCGACAGAGCCCAACAGCGCCCGACAGGGCCCAGTAGAGCCCGACAGAGCCCGACAGAGCCCGACAGAGCCCGACAGGGCCCGAAAGAGCCCGACAGAGCCCGACAGGGCCCGACAGAGCCCGACAGGGCCCGACAGAGCCCGACAGAGCCCGACAGAGCCCGACAGGGCCCCACAGAGCCCGAAAGAGCCCGACAGGGCCCAGTAGAGCCCGACAGAGCCCGACAGAGCCCGACAGAGCCCGACAGAGCCCAGTAGAGCCCGACAGAGTCCGACAGAGCCCGACAGGGCCCGACAGGGCCCGACAGAGCCCGACAGAGCCCGACAGGGCCCGACAGGGCCCGACAGAGCCCAGTAGAGCCCGACAGAGCCCGACAAGGCCCGACAGGGCCCGACAGGGCCCAGTAGAGCCCGACAGAGCCCGATAGGGCCCAGTAGAGCCCAGTAGAGCCCGACAGAGCCCGACAGAGCCCGACAGAGCCCGACAGGGCCCGACAGGGCCCGACAGGGCCCAGTAGAGCCCGACAGAGCCCGATAGAGCCCGACAGGGCCCGACAGGGCCCAGTAGAGCCCGACAGAGCCCGACAGAGCCCAGTAGAGCCCAGTAGAGCCCGACAGAGCCCGACAGAGCCCGACAGGGCCCGACAGAGCCCGACAGAGCCCGACAGGGCCCGACAGGGCCCGACAGAGCCCAGTAGAGCCCGACAGAGCCCGACAGAGCCCAGTAGAGCCCAGTAGAGCCCGACAGGGCCCGACAGGGCCCGACAGGGCCCATTAGAGCCCGACAGAGCCCGACAGAGCCCGACAGAGCCCGACAGGGCCCGACAGAGCCCGACAGAGCCCGACAGAGCCCGACAGGGCCCGACAGAGCCCGACAGGGCCCGACAGAGCCCGACAGGGCCCAACAGGGCCCGACAGGGCCCGACAGGGCCCAGCAGAGCCCGACAGAGCCCGACAGAGCCCGACAGAGCCCGACAGAGCCCGATAGAGCCCGACAGGGCCCGACAGGGCCCAGTAGAGCCCGACAGAGCCCGACAGAGCCCAGTAGAGCCCAGTAGAGCCCGACAGAGCCCGACAGAGCCCGACAGAGCCCGACAGAGCCCGACAGGGCCTGACAGAGCCCGACAGAGCCCGACAGGGCCCGACAGGGCCCGACAGGGCCCGACAGGGCCCAGTAGAGCCCGAAAGAGCCCGACAGAGCCCAGTAGAGCCCAGTAGAGCCCGACAGGGCCCGACAGGGCCCGACAGGGCCCATTAGAGCCCGACAGAGCCCGACAGAGCCTGACAGAGCCCGACAGGGCCCGACAGGGCCCGACAGAGTCCGACAGAGCCCGACAGGGCCCAGTAGAGCCCGACAGAGCCCGACAGAGCCCGACAGGGCCCGACAGGGCCCAGTAGAGCCCGATAGAGCCCGACAGAGCCCGACAGAGCCCGACAGGGCCCGACAGAGCCCGACAGAGCCCGACAGGGCCCGACAGGGCCCGACAGGGCCCGACAGAGCCCGACAGAGCCTGACAGAGCCCGACAGGGCCCAGTAGAGCCCGACAGGGCCCGACAGAGCCCGACAGGGCCCAGTAGAGCCCGATAGAGCCCGACAGAGCCCGACAGGGCCCGACAGGGCCCGACAGAGCCCGACAGGGCACGACAGAGCCCGACAGAGCCTGACAGAGCCCGACAGGGCCCAGTAGAGCCCGACAGAGCCCAGTAGAGCCCAGTAGAGCCCGACAGAGCCCGACAGAGCCCGACAGAGCCCGACAGGGCCCGACAGGGCCCGACAGGGCCCAGTAGAGCCCGACAGAGCCCGACAGGGCCCGACAGAGCCCGACAGAGCCCGACAGGGCCCGACAGAGCCCGACAGAGCCCGACAGGGCCCAGTAGAGCCCGACAGAGCCCGACAGAGCCCGACAGGGCCCGACAGAGCCCGACAGAGCCCGACAGGGCCCAACAGGGCCCAACAGGGCCCGACAGGGCCCGACAGAGCCCGACAGGGCCCGACAGAGCCCGACAGAGCCCGACAGAGCCCGACAGGGCCCCACAGAGCCCGAAAGAGCCCGACAGGGCCCAGTAGAGCCCGACAGAGCCCGACAGAGCCCGACAGAGCCCGACAGAGCCCAGTAGAGCCCGACAGAGCCCGACAGAGCCCGACAGAGCCCGACAGGGCCCGACAGATCCCGACACAGCCCGACAGAGCCCGACAGGGCCCAGTAGAGCCCGACAGAGCCCGACAGAGCCCGACAGAGCCCGACAGAGCCCAGTAGAGCCCGACAGAGCCCGACAGAGCCCGACAGGGCCCGACAGGGCCCGACAGAGCCCACTAGAGCCCGACAGAGCCCGACAGAGCCCGACAGAGCCCGACAGGGCCCGACAGGGCCCGACAGGGCCCAGTAGAGCCCGACAGAGCCCGACAGAGCCCGACAGAGCCCGACAGGGCCCGACAGAGACCGAGAGGGCCCGACAGGGCCTGACAGGGCCCGACAGAGCCCAGTAGAGCCCGACAGAGCCCGACAGAGCCCGACAGGGCCCGACAGGGCCCGACAGGGCCCGACAGGGCCCAGTAGAGCCCGATAGAGCCCGACAGAGCCCGACAGAGCCCGACAGAGCCCGACAGAGCCCGACAGCGTCCGACAGGGCCCAGTAGAGCCCGACAGAGCCCGACAGAGCCCGACAGAGCCCAGTAGAGCCCAGTAGAGCCCGACAGAGCCCGACACAGCCCGACACAGCCCGACAGAGCCCGACAGAGCCCGACAGAGCCCGACAGAGCCCGACAGAGCCCGACAGGGCCCGACAGAGCCCGACAGGGCCCGACAGGGCCCGACAGAGCCCGACAGGGCCCAGTAGAGCCCGACAGAGCCCGACAGAGCCCGACAGAACCCGACAGGGCCCAGTAGAGCCCGACAGAGCCCGACAGAGCCCGACAGAGCCCAACAGCGCCCGACAGGGCCCAGTAGAGCCCGACAGAGCCCGACAGAGCCCGACAGAGCCCGACAGGGCCCGAAAGAGCCCGACAGAGCCCGACAGGGCCCGACAGAGCCCGACAGGGCCCGACAGAGCCCGACAGAGCCCGACAGAGCCCGACAGGGCCCCACAGAGCCCGAAAGAGCCCGACAGGGCCCAGTAGAGCCCGACAGAGCCCGACAGAGCCCGACAGAGCCCGACAGAGCCCAGTAGAGCCCGACAGAGCCCGACAGAGCCCGACAGGGCCCGACAGGGCCCGACAGAGCCCGACAGAGCCCGACAGGGCCCGACAGGGCCCGACAGAGCCCAGTAGAGCCCGACAGAGCCCGACAGGGCCCGACAGGGCCCGACAGGGCCCAGTAGAGCCCGACAGAGCCCGATAGGGCCCAGTAGAGCCCAGTAGAGCCCGACAGAGCCCGACAGAGCCCGACAGAGCCCGACAGGGCCCGACAGGGCCCGACAGGGCCCAGTAGAGCCCGACAGAGCCCGATAGAGCCCGACAGGGCCCGACAGGGCCCAGTAGAGCCCGACAGAGCCCGACAGAGCCCAGTAGAGCCCAGTAGAGCCCGACAGAGCCCGACAGAGCCCGACAGGGCCCGACAGAGCCCGACAGAGCCCGACAGGGCCCGACAGGGCCCGACAGAGCCCGACAGGGCCCAGTAGAGCCCGACAGAGCCCGACAGAGCCCAGTAGAGCCCAGTAGAGCCCGACAGGGCCCGACAGGGCCCGACAGGGCCCATTAGAGCCCGACAGAGCCCGACAGAGCCCGACAGAGCCCGACAGGGCCCGACAGAGCCCGACAGAGCCCGACAGAGCCCGACAGGGCCCGACAGAGCCCGACAGGGCCCGACAGAGCCCGACAGGGCCCGACAGAGCCCGACAGGGCCCAACAGGGCCCGACAGGGCCCGACAGGGCCCAGCAGAGCCCGACAGAGCCCGACAGAGCCCGACAGAGCCCGACAGAGCCCGACAGGGCCCGACAGAGCCCGACAGGGCCCGACAGAGCCCGACAGGGCCCGACAGGGCCCGACAGAGCCCGACAGGGCCCGACAGAGCCCGACAGGGCCCGACAGAGCCCGACAGGGCCCAGTAGAGCCCGACAGAGGCCGATAGAGCCCGACAGGGCCCGACAGGGCCCAGTAGAGCCCGACAGAGCCCGACAGAGCCCAGTAGAGCCCAGTAGAGCCCGACAGAGCCCGACAGAGCCCGACAGAGCCCGACAGAGACCGACAGGGCCCGACAGAGCCCGACAGAGCCCGACAGGGCCCGACAGGGCCCAGTAGAGCCCGAAAGAGCCCGAAAGAGCCCGACAGAGCCCAGTAGAGCCCAGTAGAGCCCGACAGGGCCCGACAGAGCCCGACAGAGCCCGACAGAGCCCGACAGAGCCCGACAGGGCCCGACAGGGCCCGACAGGGCCCAGTAGAGCCCGACAGAGCCCGACAGGGCCCGACAGGGCCCGACAGGGCCTGACAGGGCCCAGTAGAGCCCGATAGAGCCCGACAGAGCCCGACAGAGCCCGACAGGGCCCGACAGAGCCCGACAGGGCCCGATAGAGCCCGACAGGGCCCAACAGAGCCCGACAGAGCCCGACAGGGCACGACAGAGCCCGACAGAGCCCGACAGGGCCCGACAGAGCCCGACAGAGCCCGACAGAGCCCGACAGAGCCCGACAGGGCCCAGTAGAGCCCGACAGAGCCCAGTAGAGCCCAGTAGAGCCCGACAGAGCCCGACAGAGCCCGACAGAGCCCGACAGGGCCCGACAGGGCCCGACAGGGCCCGACAGGGCCCAGTAGAGCCCGACAGAGCCCGACAGGGCCCGACAGAGCCCGACAGAGCCCGACAGAGCCCGACAGAGCCCGACAGGGCCCAGTAGAGCCCGACAGAGCCCGACAGAGCCCGACAGAGCCCGACAGGGCCCGACAGAGCCCGACAGAGCCCGACAGAGCCCGACAGGGCCCAACAGGGCCCGACAGAGCCCGACAGAGCCCGACAGAGCCCGACAGGGCCCCACAGAGCCCGAAAGAGCCCGACAGGGCCCAGTAGAGCCCGACAGAGCCCGACAGAGCCCGACAGGGCCCGACAGGGCCCAGTAGAGCCCGACAGAGCCCGACAGAGCCCGACAGGGCCCGACAGGGCCCAGTAGAGCCCGACAGAGCCCGACAGAGCCAGACAGAGCCCAGTAGAGCCCAGTAGAGCCCAGTAGAGCCCGACAGAGCCCGACACAGCCCGACAGAGCCCGACAGAGCCCGACAGGGCCCGACAGAGCCCGACAGGGCCCAGTAGAGCCCGACAGAGCCCGACAGAGCCCGACAGAGCCCGACAGGGACCGACAGGGCCCGACAGAGCCCGACAGGGCCCGACAGGGCCCGACAGGGCCCGACAGAGCCCGACAGAGCCCGACAGAGCCCGACAGGGCCCGACAGAGCCCGACAGAGCCCGACAGGGCCCAGTAGAGCCCAGTAGAACCCGACAGAGCCCAGTAGAGCCCGACAGAGCCCGACAGAGCCCGACAGAGCCCGACAGAGCCCGACAGGGCCCGACAGAACCTGACAGGGCCCAGTAGAGCCCAACAGAGCCCGACAAAGCCCGACAGAGCCCGACAGAGCCCAGTAGAGCCTGACAGAGCCCGACAGAGCCCGACAGAGCCCGACAGAGCCCGACAGAGCCCGACAGGGCCCGACAGGGCCCAGTAGAGCCCGACAGAGCCCGACAGGGCCCAGTAGAGCCCGACAGAGCCCGACAGAGCCCGACAGGGCCCGACAGGGCCCGACAGAGCCCGACAGGGCCCGACAGAGCCCGACAGGGCCCGACAGGGTACGACAGAGCCCGACAGGGCCCGACAGGGCCCAGTAGAGCCCGACAGAGCCCGACAGAGCCCGACAGAGCCCGACAGGGCCCGACAGGGCCCAGTAGAGCCCGACAGAGCCCGACAGAGCCCGACAGAGCCCAGTAGAGCCCAGTAGAGCCCGACAGAGCCCGACACAGCCCGACAGAGCCCGACAGAGCCCGACAGGGCCCGACAGAGCCCGACAGGGCCCGACAGAGCCCGACAGAGCCCGACAGAGCCCGACAGGGACCGACAGAGCCCGACAGGGCCCAGTAGAGCCCGACAGAGCCCGACAGAGCCCGACAGAACCCGACAGGGCCCAGTAGAGCCCGACAGAGCCCGAAAGGGCCCGACAGAGCCCGACAGAGCCCGACAGAGCCCGACAGCGCCCGACAGGGCCCAGTAGAGCCCGACAGAGCCCGACAGAGCCCGACAGGGCCCGACAGAGCCCGACAGAGCCCGACAGGGCCCGACAGGGCCCAGTAGAGCCCGACAGAGCCCAACAGGGCCCGACAGAGCCCGACAGAGCCCGAGAGAGCCCGACAGGGCCCAGTAGAGCCCGACAGAGCCCGACAGAGCCCGACAGAGCCCGACAGAGCCTGACAGGGCCCGACAGAGCCCGACAGAGCCCGACAGGGCCCGACAGAGCCCGACAGGGCCCAGTAGAGCCCGACAGAGCCCGACAGAGCCCGACAGAGCCCAGTAGAGCCCGACAGAGCCCGACAGAGCCCGACAGAGGCCGACAGGGCCCGACAGGGCCCGACAGAGCCCGACAGGGCCCGACAGAGCCCGACAGGGCCCGACAGACCCCGACAGGGCCCAGTAGAGCCCGACAGAGCCCGATAGAGCCCGACAGGGCCCGACAGGGCCCGACAGGGCCCAGTAGAGCCCGACAGAGCCCGACAGAGCCCAGTAGAGCCCAGTAGAGCCCGACAGAGCCCGACAGAGCCCGACAGAGCCCGACAGGGCCCGACAGAGCCCGACAGAGCCCGACAGGGCCCGACAGGGCCCGACAGAGCCCGACAGGGCCCGACAGGGCCCGACAGGGCCCAGTAGAGCCCGACAGAGCCCGACAGAGCCCAGTAGAGCCCAGTAGAGCCCGACAGGGCCCGACAGGGCCCGACAGGGCCCATTAGAGCCCGACAGAGCCCGACAGAGCCTGACAGAGCCCGACAGGGCCCGACAGGGCCCGACAGAGCCCGACAGAGCCCGACAGAGCCCGACAGAGCCCGAAAGGGCCCAGTAGAGCCCGATAGAGCCCGACAGAGCCCGACAGAGCCCGACAGGGCCCGACAGAGCCCGACAGAGCCCGACAGGGCCCGACAGGGCCCGAGAGAGCCCGACAGAGCCCGACAGGGCCCGACAGAGCCTGACAGAGCCCGACAGGGCCCAGTAGAGCCCGACAGGGCCCGACAGAGCCCGACAGGGCCCAGTAGAGCCCGATAGAGCCCGACAGAGCCCGACAGGGCCCGACAGGGCCCGACAGAGCCCGACAGGGCACGACAGAGCCCGACAGAGCCCGACAGGGCCCGACAGGGCCCGACAGAGCCTGACAGAGCCCGACAGGGCCCAGTAGAGCCCGACAGAGCCCAGTAGAGCCCAGTAGAGCCCGACAGAGCCCGACAGAACCCGACAGAGCCCGACAGGGCCCGACAGGGCCCGACAGGGCCCAGTAGAGCCCGACAGAGCCCGACAGGGCCCGACAGAGCCCGACAGAGCCCGACAGGGCCCGACAGAGCCCGACAGAGCCCGACAGGGCCCAGTAGAGCCCGACAGAGCCCGACAGAGCCCGACAGGGCCCGACAGAGCCCGACAGAGCCCGACAGGGCCCAACAGGGCCCGACAGGGCCCGACAGAGCCCGACAGGGCCCGACAGAGCCCGACAGAGCCCGACAGAGCCCGACAGGGCCCCACAGAGCCCGAAAGAGCCCGACAGGGCCCAGTAGAGCCCGACAGAGCCCGACAGAGCCCGACAGAGCCCAGTAGAGCCCGACAGAGCCCGACAGAGCCCGACAGGGCCCGACAGGGCCCGACAGAGCCCGACAGAGCCCGACAGGGCCCAGTAGAGCCCGACAGAGCCCGACAGAGCCCGACAGAGCCCGACAGAGCCCAGTAGAGCCCGACAGAGCCCGACAGAGCCCGACAGGGCCCGACAGGGCCCGACAGGGCCCACTAGAGCCCGACAGAGCCCGACAGAGCCCGACAGAGCCCGACAGGGCCCGACAGGGCCCAGTAGAGCCCGACAGAGCCCGACAGAGCCCGACAGAGCCCGACAGAGCCCGACAGGGCCCGACAGAGACCGAGAGGGCCCGACAGGGCCCGACAGGGCCCGACAGAGCCCAGTAGAGCCCGACAGAGCCCGACAGAGCCCGACAGGGCCCGACAGGCCCGACAGGGCCCAGTAGAGCCCGACAGAGCCCGACAGAGCCCGACAGAGCCCGACAGCGTCCGACAGGGCCCAGTAGAGCCCGACAGAGCCCGAAAGAGCCCGACAGGGCCCAGTAGAGCCCGACAGAGCCCGACAGAGCCCGACAGAGCCCAGTAGAGCCCGACAGAGCCCGACAGAGCCCGACAGGGCCCGACAGGGCCCGACAGGGCCCGACAGAGCCCGACAGAGCCCGACAGGGCCCGACAGGGCCCGACAGAGCCCAGTAGAGCCCGACAGAGCCCGACAAGGCCCGACAGGGTCCGACAGGGCCCAGTAGAGCCCGACAGAGCCCGACAGAGCCCGACAGAGCCCGACAGAGCCCGACAGGGCCCGACAGGGCCCGACAGAGCCCGACAGGGCCCGACAGAGCCCGACAGAGCCCGACAGGGCCCGACAGGGCCCAGTAGAGCCCGACAGAGCCCGACAGAGCCCGACAGAGCCCGACAGGGCCCGACAGGGCCCAGTACAGCCCGACAGAGCCCGACAGAGCCAGACAGAGCCCAGTAGAGCCCAGTAGAGCCCGACAGAGCCCGACAGAGCCCGACAGAGCCCGACAGGGCCCGACAGGGCCCGACAGGGCCCGACAGAGCCCGACAGAGCCCGACAGAGCCCGACAGCGCCCGACAGGGCCCGACAGGGCCCGACAGAGCCCGACAGAGCCCGACAGAGCCCGACAGGGCCCAACAGGGCCCGACAGAGCCCGACCGAGCCCGACAGAGCCCGACAGAGCCCGACAGGGCCCCACAGAGCCCGAAAGAGCCCGACAGGGCCCAGTAGAGCCCGACAGAGCCCGACAGAGCCCGACAGAGCCCGACAGGGCCCGACAGGGCCCGACAGGGCCCGACAGGGCCCAGTAGAGCCCGACAGAGCCCGACAGAGCCCGACAGAGCCCGACAGGGCCCGACAGAGACCGAGAAGGCCCGACAGGGCCCGACAGGGCCCGACAGAGCCCAGTAGAGCCCGACAGAGCCCGACAGAGCCCGACAGAGCCCGACAGGGCCCGACAGGGCCCGACAGGGCACGACAGAGCCCGACAGAGCCCGACAGAGCCCGACAGAGCCTGACAGAGCCCGACAGGGCCCGACAGGGCCCGACAGGGCCCGACAGAGCCCGACAGAGCCCGACAGGGCCCGACAGGGCCCGACAGGGCCCAGTAGAGCCCGACAGAGCCCGACAGAGCCCGACAGAGCCCAGTAGAGCCCAGTAGAGCCCGACAGAGCCCGACAGGGCCCGACAGAGCCCGACAGAGCCCGACAGAGCCCGACAGGGCCCAGTAGAGCCCGACAGAGCCCGACAGAACCCGACAGGGCCCAGTAGAGCCCGACAGAGCCCGACAGGGCCCGACAGGGCCCGACAGAGCCCGACAGAGCCTGACAGAGCCCGACAGCGCCCGACAGGGCCCAGTAGAGCCCGACAGAGCCCGACAGAGCCCGACAGAGCCCGACAGGGCCCGACAGAGCCCGACAGAGCCCGACAGGGCCCGACAGAGCCCGACAGAGCCCGACAGGGCCCAGTAGAGCCCGACAGAGCCCGACAGAGCCCGACAGAGCCCGACAGAGCCCAGTAGAGCCCGACAGAGCCCGACAGTGGCCGACAGGGCCCGACAGAGGCCGACAGGGCCCGACAGGGCCCGACAGGGCCCGACAGAGCCCAGTAGAGCCCGACAGAGCCCGACAGGGCCCGACAGGGCCCGACAGGGCCCAGTAGAGCCCGACAGAGCCCGATAGAGCCCGACAGGGCCCGACAGGGCCCGACAGGGCCCAGTAGAGCCCGACAGAGCCCGACAGGGCCCAGTAG
>NW_027017602.1:0-2500 GCF_036013445.1 Caloenas nicobarica
AAAGGACATATTTGGCAATATTATATATCAGTGTGTCAACATGGATTTGCTTTTAGGTATATGCGTTTGCATGCAGGTTGTAGTTTTAGCACATACATGTATTTTTGTGGAAAGACTTCTGCCCGTGTCTCGGTGAGGAATCCTATATGCGCATTTGGACTCAGACAGGGGAGAGCAGTAGGCTCCAACACTGAAGAAGGCAGACTGCGACTTTTCCTACGCAATCTGTTTCTCTCGGCATACCTAGTCCTACAAAGAAATCTACTAAACGTTCGATCTGCCAGAGAAATACAAAAAACATGCCGTGCAGAGGAAGAATAGCACAGTGTTCACAAGCTTATCCATGATGTATGGTGGAACGCAAGCACGTTCCTATTTCTGTGAGGGTAAGCACGTTCCTGACGGACTACGCTGGCGCAAGTGCTTGTACATATATATGCAATCCTTGGCTTTCAGAGGCGTGCCTGTAGGCAGGTGCGAGAATAAGCCACAGTCTGTGAACAGGAATGTTCGCTTTTTTACCCAGAGATGCAGAAGTGTTTTCGCCCTTAAACGAGTGGCACACAGGTACCTCTGCAGATAAGCAACCCCTTAAGCGCCTCTATGCACATCGCGACGGAAACGGAGTACTTTGCCTCTTCCTGAACACGCCGTCATCTGTACACACACAGACACAAGAACGTGTTTACGTGCAGCCACAAGCTTTCTAATCTTTCTCTGGCTATCTTCCCTGTCACTCTTTACTCCAAACAGAGAATGCACGGACAAGAGATTCACAACCTTCTGAACTTTTCCGCAGTCCAGTCAGGCTGACCACACATACGTGTGAGTATTGGAACTGCTCTACGCTGGGGCAGTATTCTCTGTGATGGGAGGCATCTGAGGAGTCTGCGTGTGGAGGGTCAAAACGGCATGTGTGTGCAGATCTCCTTCTAACTCTGTTGCAGAAGTGCTGATGAGAGGGATTGGAAGGCAGGGGAAGCACAGGCACACTCCATGAAGTGAAAGAAGTGAAAGAAGTGAAAGAAGAACGAAGAGAGTGCGCTCTAAACGAGAGGCAAAGACAAAGAAGTGTAGCTGAGGATTGAAGTACCTTCTCTGCTGCACGTAGTAGCTAAAGGTCCTTCAGATATGATTTTTGCTTCATAGCAGGCTCTGCAGTTTTTTCGCTGATTGACCAGTTTAGACACATTTCTCCAGTAGATCTACCGCTAAGCTTTTTTCCTGGTGTAACTGTGAAAAGTCAGCGAAGGGAAATAGACTGTATGGAACAAATCTCATTTCTTCCTTGACTTTGCTTTGTTGCCTCTATCTCTACGATTTCCCTAGTATCTGTTCAGGTTGAGCAGTGATGGCAGGCATTCCAAACGCACAGCCTTTCAACAGTCCTCACGCACACCCGCAGAAGTACATATTGGGCTACAATAACACACATGCTTGCTGAGAGAAAGATATGTGCTCGCATGCACGTGGAGAAACGGAGAGCTAGGGCAGAAGCTTACACCACCTCGAAACACGTGGGAACAATGTGTCCATGGTCATAGGCTCAAGTCTGTAGCTATCCTAGATGATGCAAGTCGTGCCGCTACCAGAATGTTACAGGAAAAGTATTTACTTTAGCAGGTGCACGATGTGCTTGCGTTCAACCATATACCACGGACGAGCTTGTGACTAGATGCTCTGCTCTTTTTTTTCTCTTACGATGTCTTCTGTTACATTTCTCTTGTTGATCTATTGCTAAGAATCTCCTGTCTCGCGACAGTGAAGACCCTGCCAAGGGAAAGAGGTAGCATGGCACCCCTACCTTCCTCTCTTTTTTTCCTTTACTAGCAGAGTTCCCTCCAATCTGTCCACAGGAAAAACGTTAAGGCTGTGCAACCAAGCATACGCAGTAACTTTCCAACCAACAGCACAGTTGGGCCTTACACCAGCCTAAGGAGCAATAGGGCCCAACACCTACTTTCATGCACAGGGTCGTCAAACACAGGCAACCTTCCCACTGTTTATTCTCGAGCCGCCATATACATGAGTGTGCAGAATACTAAACATAAACAAACGTTTTTACACTGAGGCATGAACGTGCATTTCACATGAGTATTTCTGTAAATAAATGTGTTTGTGGACAGGCTTTTCTTATCTGTCTTTGTGTGAAGAATTATGTGATTTTTCAGTAGCTGCATACGCATGCAGGTGATGCTTGTGTGCACATATCTGAATGCTTCTGGCAACATGTCTGCGTTTGTTTCCCTGAGGAATCCTATTTGTTCTTTAGTCGCGTACAAGGGAGAGCAGGTTGGCTCCAACACAGAAGAAGACGCTGAGTATTCTGACCCGATCTCTTTCTCTAGGCATACCTAGTCCTACAAAGAAAACCACTAAGCCTTCGATTTGCATGAGAAATTCAACAAAATAGGCGGTAAAGAGGAAGAAAAGAAAAGGGTCTTTTGTCAAGATTGTCCGTGTTGTATCTGCAGAAGAAAGATTTCCAAACAGGTCATTT
>NW_027017602.1:7500-17500 GCF_036013445.1 Caloenas nicobarica
TGATTCGGGGCCAGCACCCCAAAGTCTTCCTCCAAAGGGTGCTGGGCGCAGGGTTGCAGGCGGGGCTGCACATGTGTGTCTCCGTCACCCCCTTCACACAATACCAGCACCCGGCAATGTAGCCGTCACGAGGCCCCGAGCAGGACACAAAGGAGCAGCCTGCGGTGCCCACTGCCAGATCTCAAAAAAATTAACATAAAATAAAGTAAATTTACAAATAAACAACAAAACAAAATAAAATAAAATCACACAAAAGCAACCCTTGTATTCATTGATTTATGTGTCTATATGGGAATGTAGCGGTAGATTTGGCGAGGATGTTAGTTAAATGTAAATACACTCAAGTGACTTGCACCTGTCTGTAGAAAAAGTACATACATCACTCTAATTGTTTTACTGACCTTGTGTGCTTAATGAGTAGAACGTCTGTGTTAGATTAACTTAGGCCTGCGAGAAGCTCTTGGCACCTTATCACTATGTCTGAGATTCTTGCTTTGTTGTGAGAAAGAGCGGGAGGCTGCGCCTGCCTGAAGCCTTGAAATACAGGCGAGCTCAGCAGACCCAGTGGTCTTCCAGCAGGGCTGAACTTACCAGCGCCTGCGTCCCCGCTTGTGTCACCTCTGCCTGGGAGCTTAGGTGCGACTTCGGAGATCCCCCAGTAGAGAGGTAACTAAAATACAACTTGCTCTTTGCAATGCCTTTGTGGCCTCTGGCTCTTCTTGCGATACGCCTGTGTATGTGTACACATTTGGCGTTAGTCGGAGGTCACTAGAACCAGCCGTGCTGGGGTTTGCAAAAACACCGGGGACAGGGGAGGCCTCGAGGGTGACTCCCCAAACTCCAGGATGGCTCAGTACGGAGCGCTGGGCCCCCGTGGCTGCTCTCCTGTCTGAACTGGCTCCGCCGGAGGCAAGGCCTCAGATTGATGATGGGGCGGTGATTATCCCCCGGGTAATTCAGACAGCTATGCTAAGGTTTCCATGAAGAGCAGCATTGACTTCTTCTCGCAAATTGGCGGGGAGATTGGGATGGTTATTCGTTACTGCTCTTAGAGCTCTTGATCGTGAAGTTGTTGCATTGCAGAGTAAAATAAGAGGATTGGAAAAGCAGGTTGGGATTTTACAAGATGCAAAGGTGATCGCACAAGAAGTATTTACTGTCCAAGCAGAGCGGTGCTATGAGCTGCAAGATAATGTAGACCGGTTGCTAGTGTGTATTGCTAAGGAACAAAGGGAAAAATATGCAAAATGTGAGTTCTTTGTTCTCAGGTTTGTGCTCTTGCTACAAAACGCTCTTGGAATCCCAAGGAATGGGATGGTAATAAATGGAGTGAATCCTCAGACTCCAATATTGAGTGTGAATTTGATCCTGACTCAAAAGGCAGGGTGGTGGTGGGAGCACAACCCCCCATACAAATGATGCAGCAGCACGAACAAGCAGATGAGGGGGGGCAACTCGCTCGTACTCACTCTCCGAAGGAGTTAACGGCATTTTCAGAGATCTCTCAGCAGACAAGCGGGGAAGGAACACCGTCAAGGATTTTGCCAGCTTGGGATAGTGGAGCTGTGTCTCTCTGTTTGTTAGCAGATGAAAAAATTTCTTAAGCCCTCTAGCCAGTGATGATCAGGTACAACAATGATATGCTCAGCTGCAAACTGACAGAGGTCCGAACTGGCAAGATGTTATTGCACCTACGCTATGTCACAGTTTGCGTGCAGCAGTTTCAACAGCATATGCTGAACCTGTTGAATCTGTGTTGTCCGTGGAAATTGGTGCACAGCGGAGGAAAGTATTGATTTAGTGCAGCAGATGGAGGCTGTGTATGCATTGATTATGGGATCTGATCCGGACAGGTTAGCAGTGACAAGAAGTAGTAAAATGCAACTTTGGAGAGGAGTGCCTGCCTCACTAATACTCATGATTCTGCCAGCAGTGACAAATGCTGCAGGTAGTGCAGGCACTCTAGCAAATGCCTTGAGGGGAATTGGGGCTGTAATTTCAGGACCCCCTGTTTGGGTGGTGGATAACGGAAATCCGGCAAAACTGAATGTTGTTACAGCACAGGCGATGAGAACACTAATGTGGAATGATTTAGTACAAGCTGGTATCCCACGATCAGAAATGGGTGGGATCATAGCATCAGATTTTTTTTGCATCTTGCAAAAGTCAGTGCTTATGCAAAAAAGCCACCCAACCCTAGTTCTCCCGCCAACACTGCACCCACCCTCCACCCCACCTGCCAGCTCAGTGCAAGACCAGTTTGCTTTTACCTGGCAACAAAAGCAATATACTTGCTGAGTACTGTCTCAGAGATACAAACACAGTCCCTCCGTTTGCCACCAAATGGTAGTAGCTGATATAGCACTACGGTTGGATACCGTTACTGTTTGCCATGGTATTGATGATCTGTTGATTATGGCAGTGTCAGAACCAGCACCTGAAACTTGCAGAGGAGCGCGAGTCCCCAGCTCTCTACGAAACAAATGCAGGGTGTCTGGACAGCGTCCCCTCCGCCACAGCAGGAAGTGCTGGAGTGGACGTGGAGGCAGCAGTAGAAATAACATTGATAGATTCAAAGGTGCATTGCATTCCATCCAATATGAAAGGTCCTCTCCGTCACGTGTTATGTGTGCTATTATCTGTACAATCATCAACACCAAGACAACGGTTTTTTGTCCTATCTGGTATGACTGATGCAGATTACTCAGGTGTATAAACGATCATGGTCCAAACCATAGCACCACCAGTAAACATCTCCAAAGGAGCAAAAATAGCACAATTGATTCCGTTTAAATCACGTGTGCCCAAATCTGGGGAGCGAATAAGAGGGAATACAGGTGTTGGGTCCACTGGACCACCACGAATATTACTCCCATTAAACATCCAAAAATCAAAACCTGAGGAGACTGTTCAAATTTAGGACCAAGCATCTCCATATGTTTGGGTAAAAAATGGATTATGAGTGTTCAGAAAGCAGCATATATTCACACCTGCCTACAGGCATACTTTCGAAAGCCCCACACCCAAGGACTGAATGTATGTACAACCACTTGCACCAGTGTGCGCAGTCTCACAGAAGAACCAACGTGTTTGCGTTCAACCATATATCACAAGAAAGGTTGTGAACAGATGCTCGGCTGCTCTTTCTCCGTGCGGCATACTTTTTTGCGTTTCTCTTTCAGATCGCAAACTTAGCGGTATACCGAGAGGAAGAGGTAAAGCAGGAAATCTTGCCGTGTGCCTTCTATAGTGTTGGAACCTAGCTGCTATCTCTTCTGTTTGTCCACGTGCACACAGAGGAGTCCGGAAAAGGCGCAGAAACCTTTCCACAAGCCTTCAGGTATTTGTACCCACCACAAAGTGCATGCATATGCAGCCAGAGAAAAGCACGTATCTTTTCATACACTGATATATAAGCAAAAACATGGCAACACAAATGCACACCTGCAATCACGCCCTCTCACATCTCTTTACAGAAAGACTTATGTGAAAAGTACTTCCGTTGTTGAGGGTAAACACGTCTGTTTGTGTTTGGGATACTGCACACACGTATGCGTGTCTGCACGATAGAATACACATTTGGAGAGCACCTGCAGATACGTGCCTGTTCTTGGCCGATCCTGTGGGTGGAAGCACTTGTGCTTACAAATGCTTGTCTGTCCACGTGTGTGCCTTGACGTGGGCTCCATTCATGTTTAGGCGTGAGTGTACTGCTGTGCTGTTCTATGGAAAGGTTCCGTGTATATGGTGATGCACAGTCCTGCATTTCTCGTCTGGACGGATGCAAGGGATATCTGCTAGTAAAGGAACAAAGACAGACGTAGGCAGAACTGAATGCTGTGCCGTGATACTTTTCTCCTAAGGCAAATGCTTCGCAGTCATATGAGGAAGACGCTTTGCAATCGATCTACAAGAGAAAAGAAGCAGAACATGTCATAACTAGAAAGAACAGCAGAGCATCTCTTCACAAGCTTGCCCCTCATGTATAGCTGAGGGCAAACATTGTGTGCTTGTGCGAGAGCAAGTGTAACTCTTTGTTTGGTAGCTTTGCACAGTTACAAGTGGTGGCACGACTGTCAATGTCTAGGATACCTGCAGACTTGACCCAGTGTGCGTGGAGAGAGTGTGCCTGAAAGTCTGCATGCCTAAGTGCCTGCTGTATATATCCATCTCTCCACACGCATGTGAGTCTTTCTCTCAACAAGCATGTGTGTTAATTTCATTGCACATGTACATCAGCGCAGCAACATTCGAAAGGAATGAGCTCAACTGATTGTCTCTTTTGGCAGTATGTGTGTTGGTTGTACTTCTGTGTATCGGAACAATCATGGTCGCTCAAGTGAACAGAGAAAAGGGAAATCATCTAGGCAGAGGCAACAAAGCAGAAACGAGGCAGGATTGTATTGTGTTTGATATAGGCGGTTTCCCTAGGCTGAGTTTTGGCAGTTACACAGGAAAAACACTGAGTGGTAGATCTACCAGAGAAACTTTTCCAAAGAGGCCATTTACCGAATGAAGCTGGAGAACCTCTTATTGGGCCTATGCCTCAATGTCTATGTAGGATTTTTGTTCTCTCCTTGATGAACAGTCAAAGTGTACCTGAGCATTAGCTTCCCCGGGAAACTTGCACTCTTTTTTTGCTGAATAGCAAAAAGAAGGGTAGGCAAGTCAGGACAACAAACAGCAGGGGACGCAGTGGCATGGATCCTGGCCAGATACCAGGAAAAAAGCCAAATACAGGCGAGGCGGAGAGGTGCGCCATGCATTTGTCTTCAGGTAGTTCCTGGGTTGCCTTCTTCTGGAAGATTGTGACCTTGATAAGACCGTGTCTGCAATACCTGGGGTTGTGGTTTGCAAGCTTGTGACTCCCACAGATTCCTAATGTATTCAAATATTCTATAAGCACGCTTGTTACTTTTTCATACTTGGCATATATTGCTTTAGAGTGATTGCTTGATTTGTCTCGGAGTCCTAAAGAAAACCCCTATATTCCTCTGTTGGTGTGGGATTTAAAGATCAATGATAGCTTGTAGTACATCTGCTGTTGCATTGTAAAATATAATGGTGCATGCTAAGCAGGAAGCAATGCTCTGTTTATGTGAATTGTACTTTTCTGTTGTTGCAATAAGCAATGCTACCTGCAGGAGGACAAAGACCTTCCAATCGTACTCTGTTAAGGCCATTAAGGATGTAAGCCACTGCCCACCACCTGAGTTACACCCTGCCCGTTCATCGTTCTCAGCTTGAGTCAGCTGCTTTTCCTTGCTCCCTGGCAGTACACAGTAAAAAAAGTCATGTGCTGTCCTTTTAGTTTAGAAGAGATAAAGTTGATTTTCCTTACTACGTCACTGCAGACTATAGTCAACTGGTGTGGCCCACATGCAAAGAGATTAGACTGCTTCTTTGTTCTATTTCAAATTAAAACAATGGTGTTACACTTATTGCCTGCCTTAAAACCCAGCAATATTTAAAGGAGAGAGAACTGAGCTGTTCTATGATAGGCACACACATCAGACAACGCCTCCAGCTATAGATTGGAAAACACGATGATTGTGTGAATACGAGCACTGCAAAAGCGTCCGGTCTTTGGAGAACTTATGGAGGATAACAACAAGTGCTGTTAAATGAAAGAAAGTCTGCTTAAAAGTGTAGTCTTTGCTCTTAAGTTCGTACTTTTTTCACCTCAATACATCTTTGGATAGAAGCAAAACACCCTCCGCACCTGTAAGATGGGCACAACTATCACAAAAGCAAAATTTTAATTCCTCACACATAGGGACCTAATACTGATCACCGGCTTTGCTCTCACCCCCATTCCCTCACTTCTATTTCAGTAAGTCATGGAATCTCCCTACAGATGGGAAGAGCATTCAGGTACCCAGTTCCCTCTACATGTGGCTTGGCCCAGACTGTGAAGGAAATGAGAAACCCTATTCCCTGGGCCATGCAGATTCTTCCCCAACCAGACCCTTTTAAAGCATGGGCAATGATTCTCTCCTCCTATCATTCTGTAGTCATTACCACTTCAAAAATGAATCCCCAACTTATATGAATGCCGTCAGCAACACATGCAGACTCCTTCCCTATTTATATTCAGAAATCAAGGTGAATACATATGCCCACTGGCGATCACACACAATTATGCACCTACAATTTCGGGGATATATAGGCAAAGACACAGTATGGCATAATCGCTCGAAGCTGCCTAGTTCATAAGTGCACACACACAGAGAATAAACCAATCCTTATCGATAGAAACACCTACCATGAAGTAAGAAACGCTGGAAATAAAGAAGGCTAAGATCCCTTTCTTCGGCTCTG
Organism: Caloenas nicobarica; assembly: GCF_036013445.1. NCBI lineage: Eukaryota > Metazoa > Chordata > Aves > Columbiformes > Columbidae > Caloenas > Caloenas nicobarica. Next base: position 13,822 of record NW_027017602.1, read on the forward strand.
TTCTCTAGCTCTCTTACTCCAAGCAGACAGACAAGACGGACAAGAGATTTTCAGAATCCTGATCCTTTCCCCACTCCAACTATGCTGGTCACACATACGTTTGACTATTAGAATTGCTTTAGGCTGGTGCAATATTCTATGTGATGGGCGGCATAAGAGGACTCTGCGTGTGTGGGCGCATATGTACTCTGTGTGTGCAGAGCTCCTTCTTACTCAATTCCAATAGTGCTGATGAGAGTTGTTGGAAGAGAGGGGAGCCCAGGCACATTCCAGGCAATTGTAAGGGAAAGAAGGACGAAAAGAGTGTTGTTTAAAGAAGAAATAAAGAGGGTGAAGAGGTGCTGAGGATGGAAGCTTTTCCTTGCTGGCAGGAAGTAGCCCAAGATCCTTCAGAGGCGAATTTTGCTTGACAGCAGTCTCTGCCCTTCTTTAGCTAAAGGACATATTTGGCAATATTATATATCAGTGTGTCAACATGGATTTGCTTTTAGGTATATGCGTTTGCATGCAGGTTGTAGTTTTAGCACATACATGTATTTTTGTGGAAAGACTTCTGCCCGTGTCTCGGTGAGGAATCCTATATGCGCATTTGGACTCAGACAGGGGAGAGCAGTAGGCTCCAACACTGAAGAAGGCAGACTGCGACTTTTCCTACGCAATCTGTTTCTCTCGGCATACCTAGTCCTACAAAGAAATCTACTAAACGTTCGATCTGCCAGAGAAATACAAAAAACATGCCGTGCAGAGGAAGAATAGCACAGTGTTCACAAGCTTATCCATGATGTAGGGTGGAACGCAAGCACGTTCCTATTTCTGTGAGGGTAAGCACGTTCCTGACGGACTACGCTGGCGCAAGTGCTTGTACATATATATGCAATCCTTGGCTTTCAGAGGCGTGCCTGTAGGCAGGTGCGAGAATAAGCCACAGTCTGTGAACAGGAATGTTCGCTTTTTTACCCAGAGATGCAGAAGTGTTTTCGCCCTTAAACGAGTGGCACACAGGTACCTCTGCAGATAAGCAACCCCCTTAAGCGCCTCTATGCACATCGCGACGGAAACGGAGTACTTTGCCTCTTCCTGAACACGCCGTCATCTGTACACACACAGACACAAGAACGTGTTTACGTGCAGCCACAAGCTTTCTAATCTTTCTCTGGCTATCTTCCCTGTCACTCTTTACTCCAAACAGAGAATGCACGGACAAGAGATTCACAACCTTCTGAACTTTTCCGCAGTCCAGTCAGGCTGACCACACATACGTGTGAGTATTGGAACTGCTCTACGCTGGAGCAGTATTCTCTGTGATGGGAGGCATCTGAGGAGTCTGCGTGTGGAGGGTCAAAACGGCATGTGTGTGCAGATCTCCTTCTAACTCTGTTGCAGAAGTGCTGATGAGAGGGATTGGAAGGCAGGGGAAGCACAGGCACACTCCATGAAGTGAAAGAAGTGAAAGAAGTGAAAGAAGAACGAAGAGAGTGCGCTCTAAACGAGAGGCAAAGACAAAGAAGTGTAGCTGAGGATTGAAGTACCTTCTCTGCTGCACGTAGTAGCTAAAGGTCCTTCAGATATGATTTTTGCTTCATAGCAGGCTCTGCAGTTTTTTCGCTGATTGACCAGTTTAGACACATTTCTCCAGTAGATCTACCGCTAAGCTTTTTTCCTGGTGTAACTGTGAAAAGTCAGCGAAGGGAAATAGACTGTATGGAACAAATCTCATTTCTTCCTTGACTTTGCTTTGTTGCCTCTATCTCTACGATTTCCCTAGTATCTGTTCAGGTTGAGCAGTGATGGCAGGCATTCCAAACGCACAGCCTTTCAACAGTCCTCACGCACACCCGCAGAAGTACATATTGGGCTACAATAACACACATGCTTGCTGAGAGAAAGATATGTGCTCGCATGCACGTGGAGAAACGGAGAGCTAGGGCAGAAGCTTACACCACCTCGAAACACGTGGGAACAATGTGTCCATGGTCATAGGCTCAAGTCTGTAGCTATCCTAGATGATGCAAGTCGTGCCGCTACCAGAATGTTACAGGAAAAGTATTTACTTTAGCAGGTGCACGATGTGCTTGCGTTCAACCATATACCACGGACGAGCTTGTGAATAGATGCTCTGCTCTTTTTTTTCTCTTACGATGTCTTCTGTTACATTTCTCTTGTTGATCTATTGCTAAGAATCTCCTGTCTCGCGACAGTGAAGACCCTGCCAAGGGAAAGAGGTAGCATGGCACCCCTACCTTCCTCTCTTTTTTTCCTTTACTAGCAGAGTTCCCTCCAATCTGTCCACAGGAAAAACGTTAAGGCTGTGCAACCAAGCATACGCAGTAACTTTCCAACCAACAGCACAGTTGGGCCTTACACCAGCCTAAGGAGCAATAGGGCCCAACACCTACTTTCATGCACAGGGTCGTCAAACACAGGCAACCTTCCCACTGTTTATTCTCGAGCCGCCATATACATGAGTGTGCAGAATACTAAACATAAACAAACGTTTTTACACTGAGGCATGAACGTGCATTTCACATGAGTATTTCTGTAAATAAATGTGTTTGTGGACAGGCTTTTCTTATCTGTCTTTGTGTGAAGAATTATGTGATTTTTCAGTAGCTGCATACGCATGCAGGTGATGCTTGTGTGCACATATCTGAATGCTTCTGGCAACATGTCTGCGTTTGTTTCCCTGAGGAATCCTATTTGTTCTTTAGTCGCGTACAAGGGAGAGCAGGTTGGCTCCAACACAGAAGAAGACGCTGAGTATTCTGACCCGATCTCTTTCTCTAGGCATACCTAGTCCTACAAAGAAAACCACTAAGCCTTCGATTTGCATGAGAAATTCAACAAAATAGGCGGTAAAGAGGAAGAAAAGAAAAGGGTCTTTTGTCAAGATTGTCCGTGTTGTATCTGCAGAAGAAAGATTTCCAAACAGGTCATTTAAGGAAAGAACAGCAGAGTCTGATATCGGTCCAAAAAATCATATCTGGAGGAACTTTGTCTGCTCATGCCACCAAGTGAAGGGAAAGGCCATAGGGATAGGGTTGGAAGGGGACCTGAACACACACAGTACAAGTTCGCCCCCACAAACGGAGTCCTCATACGCATCCCAGCACAGAGTATACTGCACCAGCGTAGAGCAGTTCCAGTACAAACACGAGTGGGCGACCAGCCTGGCTGGAGTGGAGAAAGGTTCTGGATACTGACAATCTCTTGTCAGTGCAGTCTCCACTTGCAGTAAAGACGGCTAAGGAACAGAGCCATAGAAAGGGATCTCAGTCTGCGTTATTTCCTGTGCTTCTTGATCTCAGGATAGGAGATGCTTCGGATAGGTTTATTGTCAGCGTGTGTGCATGTGCACACCAGGCAGGTTTGTGAGACCATGGGATTTTGTGGCTGGGTTTATAGATGTGTAGGAAATAGGATGCGTATAGTGGTGTGTGATCACAACTGTGTGTGTTCAGTCTGATCTGTGAGTGTAAATATGGAAGGAGTGTGTATGAAACCTTGTGAGTATACAGGAGCATGTATGTTTGCGTGCGCCATGATGTGTAACCAGCAGCGTGCATGTGCAGTGATGTGAGTACATAGATATCCACGCACGACTTTTCATGTGCGTCCATATTTTCCCCTGCATCCCCAAGCATGGTTTCCCAGCTACTCTCTTCCTTTCGCAGGACTGCTG
>NW_027017602.1:25000-53582 GCF_036013445.1 Caloenas nicobarica
ACAGCTATGCTAAGGTTTCCATGAAGAGCAGCATTGACTTCTTCTCGCAAATTGGCGGGGAGATTGGGATGGTTATTCGTTACTGCTCTTAGAGCTCTTGATCGTGAAGTTGTTGCATTGCAGAGTAAAATAAGAGGATTGGAAAAGCAGGTTGGGATTTTACAAGATGCAAAGGTGATCGCACAAGAAGTATTTACTGTCCAAGCAGAGCGGTGCTATGAGCTGCAAGATAATGTAGACCGGTTGCTAGTGTGTATTGCTAAGGAACAAAGGGAAAAATATGCAAAATGTGAGTTTCTTTGTTCTCAGGTTTGTGCTCTTGCTACAAAACGCTCTTGGAATCCCAAGGAATGGGATGGTAATACATGGAGTGAATCCTCAGACTCCAATATTGAGTGTGAATTTGATCCTGACTCAAAAGGCAGGGAGGTGGTGGGAGCACAACCCCCCCATACAAATGATGCAGCAGCACGAACAAGCAGATGAGGGGGGGCAACTCGCTCGTACTCACTCTCCGAAGGAGTTAACGGCATTTTCAGAGATCTCTCAGCAGACAAGCGGGGAAGGAACACCGTCAAGGATTTTGCCAGCTTGGGATAGTGGAGCTGTGTCTCTCTGTTTGTTAGCAGATGAAAAAATTTCTTAAGCCCTCTAGCCAGTGATGATCAGGTACAACAATGATATGCTCAGCTGCAAACTGACAGAGGTCCGAACTGGCAAGATGTTATTGCACCTACGCTATGTCACAGTTTGCGTGCAGCAGTTTCAACAGCATATGCTGAACCTGTTGAATCTGTGTTGTCCGTGGAAATTGGTGCACAGCGGAGGAAAGTATTGATTTAGTGCAGCAGATGGAGGCTGTGTATGCATTGATTATGGGATCTGATCCGGACAGGTTAGCAGTGACAAGAAGTAGTAAAATGCAACTTTGGAGAGGAGTGCCTGCCTCACTAATACTCATGATTCTGCCAGCAGTGACAAATGCTGCAGGTAGTGCAGGCACTCTAGCAAATGCCTTGAGGGGAATTGGGGCTGTAATTTCAGGACCCCCTGTTTGGGTGGTGGATAACAGAAATCCGGCAAAACTGAATGTTGTTACAGCACAGGCGATGAGAACACTAATGTGGAATGATTTAGTACAAGCTGGTATCCCACGATCAGAAATGGGTGGGATCATAGCATCAGATTTTTTTTGCATCTTGCAAAAGTCAGTGCTTATGCAAAAAAGCCACCCAACCCTAGTTCTCCCGCCAACACTGCACCCACCCTCCACCCCACCTGCCAGCTCAGTGCAAGACCAGTTTGCTTTTACCTGGCAACAAAAGCAATATACTTGCTGAGTACTGTCTCAGAGATACAAACACAGTCCCTCCGTTTGCCACCAAATGGTAGTAGCTGATATAGCACTACGGTTGGATACCGTTACTGTTTGCCATGGTATTGATGATCTGTTGATTATGGCAGTGTCAGAACCAGCACCTGAAACTTGCAGAGGAGCGCGAGTCCCCAGCTCTCTACGAAACAAATGCAGGGTGTCAGGACAGCGTCCCCTCTGCCACAGCAGGAAGTGCTGGAGTGGACGTGGAGGCAGCAGTAGAAATAACATTGATAGATTCAAAGGTGCATTGCATTCCATCCAATATGAAAGGTCCTCTCCGTCACGTGTTATGTGTGCTATTATCTGTACAATCATCAACACCAAGACAACGGTTTTTTGTCCTATCTGGTATGACTGATGCAGATTACTCAGGTGTATAAACGATCATGGTCCAAACCATAGCACCACCAGTAAACATCTCCAAAGGAGCAAAAATAGCACAATTGATTCCGTTTAAATCACGTGTGCCCAAATCTGGGGAGCGAATAAGAGGGAATACAGGTGTTGGGTCCACTGGACCACCACGAATATTACTCCCATTAAACATCCAAAAATCAAAACCTGAGGAGACTGTTCAAATTTAGGACCAAGCATCTCCATATGTTTGGGTAAAAAATGGATTATGAGTGTTCAGAAAGCAGCATATATTCACACCTGCCTACAGGCATACTTTCGAAAGCCCCACACCCAAGGACTGAATGTATGTACAACCACTTGCACCAGTGTGCGCAGTCTCACAGAAGAACCAACGTGTTTGCGTTCAACCATATATCACAAGAAAGGTTGTGAACAGATGCTCGGCTGCTCTTTCTCCGTGCGGCATACTTTTTTGCGTTTCTCTTTCAGATCGCAAACTTAGCGGTATACCGAGAGGAAGAGGTAAAGCAGGAAATCTTGCCGTGTGCCTTCTATAGTGTTGGAACCTAGCTGCTATCTCTTCTGTTTGTCCACGTGCACACAGAGGAGTCCGGAAAAGGCGCAGAAACCTTTCCACAAGCCTTCAGGTATTTGTACCCACCACAAAGTGCATGCATATGCAGCCAGAGAAAAGCACGTATCTTTTCATACACTGATATATAAGCAAAAACGTGGCAACACAAATGCACACCTGCAATCACGCCCTCTCACATCTCTTTACAGAAAGACTTATGTGAAAAGTACTTCCGTTGTTGAGGGTAAACACGTCTGTTTGTGTTTGGGATACTGCACACACGTATGCGTGTCTGCACGAGAGAATACACATTTGGAGAGCACCTGCAGATACGTGCCTGTTCTTGGCCGATCCTGTGGGTGGAAGCACTTGTGCTTACAAATGCTTGTCTGTCCACGTGTGTGCCTTGACGTGGGCTCCATTCATGTTTAGGCGTGAGTGTACTGCTGTGCTGTTCTATGGAAAGGTTCCGTGTATATGGTGATGCACAGTCCTGCATTTCTCGTCTGGACGGATGCAAGGGATATCTGCTAGTAAAGGAACAAAGACAGACGTAGGCAGAACTGAATGCTGTGCCGTGATACTTTTCTCCTAAGGCAAATGCTTCGCAGTCATATGAGGAAAGACGCTTTGCAATCGATCTACAAGAGAAAAGAAGCAGAACATGTCATAACTAGAAAGAACAGCAGAGCATCTCTTCACAAGCTTGTCCCTCATGTATAGCTGAGGGCAAACATTGTGTGCTTGTGCGAGAGCAAGTGTAACTCTTTGTTTGGTAGCTTTGCACAGTTACAAGTGGTGGCACGACTGTCAATGTCTAGGATACCTGCAGACTTGACCCAGTGTGCGTGGAGAGAGTGTGCCTGAAAGTCTGCATGCCTAAGTGCCTGCTGTATATATCCATCTCTCCACACGCATGTGAGTCTTTCTCTCAACAAGCATGTGTGTTAATTTCATTGCACATGTACATCAGCGCAGCAACATTCGAAAGGAATGAGCTCAACTGATTGTCTCTTTTGGCAGTATGTGTGTTGGTTGTACTTCTGTGTATCGGAACAATCATGGTCGCTCAAGTGAACAGAGAAAAGGGAAATCATCTAGGCAGAGGCAACAAAGCAGAAACGAGGCAGGATTGTATTGTGTTTGATATAGGCGGTTTCCCTAGGCTGAGTTTTGGCAGTTACACGGGAAAAACACTGAGTGGTAGATCTACCAGAGAAACTTTTCCAAAGAGGCCATTTACCGAATGAAGCTGGAGAACCTCTTATTGGGCCTATGCCTCAATGTCTATGTAGGATTTTTGTTCTCTCCTTGATGAACAGTCGAAGTGTACCTGAGCATTAGCTTCCCCGGGAAACTTGCACTCTTTTTTTGCTGAATAGCAAAAAGAAGGGTAGGCAAGTCAGGACAACAAACAGCAGGGGACGCAGTGGCATGGATCCTGGCCAGATACCAGGAAAAAAGCCAAATACAGGCGAGGCGGAGAGGTGCGCCATGCATTTGTCTTCAGGTTGGGTTGCCTTCTTCTGGAAGATTGTGACCTTGATAAGACCGTGTCTGCAATACCTGGGGTTGTGGTTTGCAAGCTTGTGACTCCCACAGATTCCTAATGTATTCAAATATTCTATAAGCACGCTTGTTACTTTTTCATACTTGGCATATATTGCTTTAGAGTGATTGCTTGATTTGTCTCGGAGTCCTAAAGAAAACCCCTATATTCCTCTGTTGGTGTGGGATTTAAAGATCAATGATAGCTTGTAGTACATCTGCTGTTGCATTGTAAAATATAATGGTGCATGCTAAGCAGGAAGCAATGCTCTGTTTATGTGAATTGTACTTTTCTGTTGTTGCAATAAGCAATGCTACCTGCAGGAGGACAAAGACCTTCCAATCGTACTCTGTTAAGGCCATTAAGGATGTAAGCCACTGCCCACCACCTGAGTTACACCCTGCCCGTTCATCGTTCTCAGCTTGAGTCAGCTGCTTTTCCTTGCTCCCTGGCAGTACACAGTAAAAAAAGTCATGTGCTGTCCTTTTAGTTTAGAAGAGATAAAGTTGATTTTCCTTACTACGTCACTGCAGACTATAGTCAACTGGTGTGGCCCACATGCAAAGAGATTAGACTGCTTCTTTGTTCTATTTCAAATTAAAACAATGGTGTTACACTTATTGCCTGCCTTAAAACCCAGCAATATTTAAAGGAGAGAGAACTGAGCTGTTCTATGATAGGCACACACATCAGACAACGCCTCCAGCTATAGATTGGAAAACACGATGATTGTGTGAATACGAGCACTGCAAAAGCGTCCGGTCTTTGGAGAACTTATGGAGGATAACAACAAGTGCTGTTAAATGAAAGAAAGTCTGCTTAAAAGTGTAGTCTTTGCTCTTAAGTTCGTACTTTTTTTCACCTCAATACATCTTTGGATAGAAGCAAAACACCCTCCGCACCTGTAAGATGGGCACAACTATCACAAAAGCAAAATTTTAATTCCTCACACATAGGGACCTAATACTGATCACCGGCTTTGCTCTCACCCCCATTCCCTCACTTCTATTTCAGTAAGTCATGGAATCTCCCTACAGATGGGAAGAGCATTCAGGTACCCAGTTCCCTCTACACGTGGCTTGGCCCAGACTGTGAAGGAAATGAGAAACCCTATTCCCTGGGCCATGCATGTGGCCATGCAGATTCTTCCCCAACCAGACCCTTTTAAAGCATGGGCAATGATTCTCTCCTCCTATCATTCTGTAGTCATTACCACTTCAAAAATGAATCCCCAACTTATATGAATGCCGTCAGCAACACATGCAGACTCCTTCCCTATTTATATTCAGAAATCAAGGTGAATACATATGCCCACTGGCGATCACACACAATGATGCACCTACAATTTCGGGGATATCTAGGCAAAGACACAGTATGGCATAATCGCTCGAAGCTGCCTAGTTCATAAGTGCACACACACAGAGAATAAACCAATCCTTATCGATAGAAACACCTACCATGAAGTAAGAAACGCTGGAAATAAAGAAGGCTAAGATCCCTTTCTTCGGCTCTGTTCTCTAGCTCTCTTACTCCAAGCAGACAGACAAGACGGACAAGAGATTTTCAGAATCCTGATCCTTTCCCCACTCCAGCTATGCTGGTCACACATACGTTTGACTATTAGAATTGCTTTAGGCTGGTGCAATATTCTATGTGATGGGCGGCATAAGAGGACTCTGCGTGTGTGGGCGCATATGTACTCTGTGTGTGCAGAGCTCCTTCTTACTCAATTCCAATAGTGCTGATGAGAGTTGTTGGAAGAGAGGGGAGCCCAGGCACATTCCAGGCAATTGTAAGGGAAAGAAGGACGAAAAGAGTGTTGTTTAAAGAAGAAATAAAGAGGGTGAAGAGGTGCTGAGGATGGAAGCTTTTCCTTGCTGGCAGGAAGTAGCCCAAGATCCTTCAGAGGCGAATTTTGCTTGACAGCAGTCTCTGCCCTTCTTTAGCTAAAGGACATATTTGGCAATATTATATATCACTGTGTCAACATGGATTTGCTTTTAGGTATATGCGTTTGCATGCAGGTTGTAGTTTTAGCACATACATATATTTTTGTGGAAAGACTTCTGCCCGTGTCTCGGTGAGGAATCCTATATGCGCATTTGGACTCAGACAGGGGAGAGCAGTAGGCTCCAACACTGAAGAAGGCAGACTGCGACTTTTCCTACACAATCTGTTTCTCTCGGCATACCTAGTCCTACAAAGAAATCTACTAAACGTTCGATCTGCCAGAGAAATACAAAAAAACATGCCGTGCAGAGGAAGAATAGCACAGTGTTCACAAGCTTATCCATGATGTATGGTGGAACGCAAGCACGTTCCTATTTCTGTGAGGGTAAGCACGTTCCTGACGGACTACGCTGGCGCAAGTGCTTGTACATATATATGCAATCCTTGGCTTTCAGAGGCGTGCCTGTAGGCAGGTGCGAGAATAAGCCACAGTCTGTGAACAGGAATGTTCGCTTTTTTACCCAGAGATGCAGAAGTGTTTTCACCCTTAAACGAGTGGCACACAGGTACCTCTGCAGATAAGCAACCCCTTAAGCGCCTCTATGCACATCGCGACGGAAACGGAGTACTTTGCCTCTTCCTGAACACGCCGTCATCTGTACACACACAGACACAAGAACGTGTTTACGTGCAGCCACAAGCTTTCTAATCTTTCTCTGGCTATCTTCCCTGTCACTCTTTACTCCAAACAGAGAATGCACGGACAAGAGATTCACAACCTTCTGAACTTTTCCGCAGTCCAGTCAGGCTGACCACACATACGTGTGAGTATTGGAACTACGCTGGGGCAGTATTCTCTGTGATGGGAGGCATCTGAGGAGTCTGCGTGTGGAGGGTCAAAACGGCATGTGTGTGCAGATCTCCTTCTAACCCTGTCGCAGAAGTGCTGATGAGAGGGATTGGAAGGCAGGGGAAGCACAGGCACACTCCATGAAGTGAAAGAAGTGAAAGAAGTGAAAGAAGAACGAAGAGAGTGCGCTCTAAACGAGAGGCAAAGACAAAGAAGTGTAGCTGAGGATTGAAGTACCTTCTCTGCTGCACGTAGTAGCTAAAGGTCCTTCAGATATGATTTTTGCTTCATAGCAGGCTCTGCAGTTTTTTCGCTGATTGACCAGTTTAGACACATTTCTCCAGTAGATCTACCGCTAAGCTTTTTTCCTGGTGTAACTGTGAAAAGTCAGCGAAGGGAAATAGACTGTATGGAACAAATCTCATTTCTTCCTTGACTTTGCTTTGTTGCCTCTATCTCTACGATTTCCCTAGTATCTGTTCAGGTTGAGCAGTGATGGCAGGCATTCCAAACGCACAGCCTTTCAACAGTCCTCACGCACACCCGCAGAAGTACATATTGGGCTACAATAACACACATGCTTGCTGAGAGAAAGATATGTGCTCGCATGCATGTGGAGAAACGGAGAGCTAGGGCAGAAGCTTACACCACCTCGAAACACGTGGGAACAATGTGTCCATGGTCATAGGCTCAAGTCTGTAGCTATCCTAGATGATGCAAGTCGTGCCGCTACCAGAATGTTACAGGAAAAGTATTTACTTTAGCAGGTGCACGATGTGCTTGCGTTCAACCATATACCACGGACGAGCTTGTGAATAGATGCTCTGCTCGTTTTTTTCTCTTACGATGTCTTCTGTTACATTTCTCTTGTTGATCTATTGCTAAGAATCTCCTGTCTCGCGACAGTGAAGACCCTGCCAAGGGAAAGAGGTAGCATGGCACCCCTACCTTCTTCTCTTTTTTTTCCTTTACTAGCAGAGTTCCCTCCAATCTGTCCACAGGAAAAACGTTAAGGCTGTGCAACCAAGCATACGCAGTAACTTTCCAACCAACAGCACAGTTGGGCCTTACACCAGCCTAAGGAGGAATAGGGCCCAACACCTGCTTTCATGCACAGGGTCGTCAAACACAGGCAACCTTCCCACTGTTTATTCTCGAGCCGCCATATACATGAGTGTGCAGAATACTAAACATAAACAAACGTTTTTACACTGAGGCATGAACGTGCATTTCACATGAGTATTTCTGTAAATAAATGTGTTTGTGGACAGGCTTTTCTTATCTGTCTTTGTGTGAAGAATTATGTGATTTTTCAGTAGCTGCATACGCATGCAGGTGATGCTTGTGTGCACATATCTGAATGCTTCTGGCAACACGTCTGCGTTTGTTTCCCTGAGGAATCCTATTTGTTCTTTAGTCGCGTACAAGGGAGAGCAGGTTGGCTCCAACACAGAAGAAGACGCTGAGTATTCTGACCCGATCTCTTTCTCTAGGCATACCTAGTCCTACAAAGAAAACCACTAAGCCTTCGATTTGCATGAGAAATTCAACAAAATAGGCGGTAAAGAGGAAGAAAAGAAAAGGGTCTTTTGTCAAGATTGTCCGTGTTGTATCTGCAGAAGAAAGATTTCCAAACAGGTCATTTAAGGAAAGAACAGCAGAGTCTGATATCGGTCCAAAAAATCATACCTGGAGGAACTCTGTCTGCTCATGCCACCAAGTGAAGGGAAAGGCCATAGGGATAGGGTTGGAAGGGGACCTGAACACACACAGTACAAGTTCGCCCCCACAAACGGAGTCCTCATACGCATCCCAGCACAGAATATACTGCACCAGTGTAGAGCAGTTCCAGTACAAACACGAGTGGGCGACCAGCCTGGCTGGAGTGGAGAAAGGTTCTGGATACTGACAATCTCTTGTCAGTGCAGTCTCCACTTGCAGTAAAGACGGCTAAGGAACAGAGCCATAGAAAGGGATCTCAGTCTGCGTTATTTCCTGTGCTTCTTGATCTCACGATAGGAGATGCTTCGGATAGGTTTATTGTCAGCGTGTGTGCATGTGCACACCAGGCAGGTTTGTGAGACCATGGGATTTTGTGGCTGGGTTTATAGATGTGTAGGAAATAGGACGCGTATAGTGGTGTGTGATCACAACTGTGTGTGTTCAGTCTGATCTGTGAGTGTAAATATGGAAGGAGTGTGTATGAAACCTTGTGAGTATACAGGAGCATGTATGTTTGCGTGCGCCATGATGTGTAACCAGCAGCGTGCATGTGCAGTGATGTGAGTACATAGATATCCACGCACGAGTTTTCATGTGCGTCCATATTTTCCCCTGCATCCCCAAGCATGGTTTCCCAGCTACTCTCTTCCTTTCGCAGGACTGCTGCAGAGAGCGTTTTGCAAAAAGGTCACCGCGAAGAATAGAGATTCGTTTATCTGGAGAGCAGGAATCCTGGAGTTATCAAGGAAACGGGTAGTAGAGATGTTCTTGCTGAAGTGGGAGTCCGCTCCCCGTGTGCAGTGAACCAATCTTAGAAACAGATGCTCTCTATTTCAGAGCTGTACAAGTCTAGATGCTAGAAAGCAAACATGTCAGCAACAAAAGTCACAGTCATTATATGCCAAAACTTATCGCAACAATGACAACCTCAGGGCTGTCCTAGAGAGCCAATTGTTCAAACGTTTGCTTATTGGTTACACAATAATTGTGTCATCCCTGGGGACAGGTCTCATGGCACATGTCTCATGTTGAGTTGGCCTCTGCAGTCCTGTGGGTGTGCTTTTTGCAAAGATCATCCAAGGGACACCATCTGAATACGTTTGGTTAGGGTCAGGGTTTAGGGTTACGGTTTAGGTTAGGGTTAGGGTTCGGGTTCGGGTTAGCATTAGGGTTAGAGTTAGGTTTCGTTTTTTTCCCCCAGGAGGGGCTGTGCTTCAAAATGAATGTTTACTCACAAATGTGCAAGTCCGTTGGTGTAAGACAAACAGAAACCCACCGTAGTCAAGTTCGAAGCATGTGTCTGGGAGATGGATGGTTTAATTTTACGAGTTCACACCTATGCAATTTTAGTGCAGGAGGAAAATGAAAGCTAAGGTTTTTTGTGGTATGGTTAGGCATCCGCACACCTTTTTAGAATAAGCGAATGACCGCGGTTTGTTCTTTATTTTAGTTTCCATCTTTGAAATTGCACGGCCAAATGCGCTCGGGGTCCCCACAGGGCGGCAAGAAGGCGAGTGAGGATGAAGAGCGGGCCAATCAGACGGCGTGAGCAAGGTTGAGGGGCGAAGCGCTGATAGGCAGAGAGAATGGCGATTGACGTGCGTAGGCAGCCAATGAGGTTGGCGAAGTGGCAGTGCTTGTGAAGTCCCTACTGCGCATGCCCAAATGGGCGCAGTCCTCAGTCAGGTCTGGCGCAGGCTTGGGCTTGTGGTGGCGGAGCGCAGGAATGAGCATCCAATAGGAGTACAGCGCGGTGGGGTGGAAAGCAGCCAAGAGAGCACGCCGACTCAATCCAGTTGGAATAGCTAGCTCCCTGGAAAGTGTGTCCGTGGTGTCTCGGGGGGGTACCGGGAATGAACGGGACGGGCGTCGGGGCGAGGGACGTGAGGCTGCAGATCTCTCGCTGCGGCCGACTCCCGGGGATCTGGAGGCAGGCGATTCAGGGCAGGGCAGTCCTTCGTATGGTCCACAGAGCAGGCACAGGGTCATGAGGTGAACAGGAAAGGAAAGGAAAGGAAAAGCAAGGAAAAGCAAGGAAAGGCAAGGAAAGGCAAGGAAAGGCAAGGAAAGGAAAGGAAAGGCAAGGCAAGGAAAGGCAAGGAAAGGCAAGGAATGGAAAGGAAAAGGCAAGGAAAGGAAAGGCAAGGAAAGGAAAGGCAAGGAAAGGAAAGGCAAGGAAAGGAAAACAAAGGAAAGGAAAGACAAAGGAAAGGAAAGGAAAGGAAAGGAAAGGAAAGGAAAGGAAGGGAAAGGAAAGGAAAGGAAAGGAAAGGAAAGGAAAGGAAAGGAAAGGAAAGGAAAGGAAAGGAAAGGCAAGGCAAGGCAAGGCAAGGCAAGGAAAGGCAAGGAAAGGCAAGGAAAGGCAAGGAAAGCATGGAAAGGCAAGGAAATGAAGGGAAAGGCAAGGAAAGGAAAGGAAAGGAAAGGAAAGGAAAGGCAAGGAAAGGAAAGGAAAGGAAAGGTAAGGAAAGGAAAGGAAAGGAAAGGCAAGGCAAGGCAAGGCAAGGCAAGGCAAGGAAAGGCAAGGAAAGGCAAGGAAAGGAAAGGCAAGGAAGGGAAAGGAAAGGAAAGGAAAGGAAAGGAAAGGAAAGGAAAGGAAAGGAAAGGAAAGGAAAGGAAAGGAAAGGAAAGGAAAGGAAAGGAAAGGAAAGGAAAGGAAAGGAAAGGAAAGGAAGGACAAAAAAATAAAGAAATCATAGCAAAACAACACTTGTATTCATTGTGTTTTTTGTCCTTGTATTGGAATTTGAACTGAAACCCCCCAGTCTTTTCCGTCAAACAGTCTCTTTGAGGAAAGAAACGAGGAGAGGAGAGGAGAAGAGAGGAGAGGAGAGGAGAGGAGAGGAGAGGAGAGGAGAGGAGAGGAGAGGAGAGGAGAGGAGAGTAGTTCTTGTCTGTTTCACCCGGTGTTCTCTATGACAAGCCCTGAGCGAGCCCTGAGTCCTCCAAAACTGATACCACAGGCAGTAAGCTACTGGAAGTAAGGTTGCCCTGGCAACAAATCCGCACAGTAATTTTGCAAAAGAAGGACACTCTTAGGCTGCTCACTCCCCTATTTTGTAGGTACAGGGACTGATTCGGGGCCAGCACCCCAAAGTCTTCCTCCAAAGGGTGCTGGGCGCAGGGTTGCAGGCGGGGCTGCACATGTGTGTCTCCGTCACCCCCTTCACACAATACCAGCACCCGGCAATGTAGCCGTCACGAGGCCCCGAGCAGGACACAAAGGAGCAGCCTGCGGTGCCCACTGCCAGATCTCAAAAAATTAACATAAAATAAAGTAAATTTACAAATAAACAACAAAACAAAATAAAATAAAATCAAACAAAAGCAACCCTTGTATTCATTGATTTATGTGTCTATATGGGAATGTAGCGGTAGATTTGGCGAGGATGTTAGTTAAATGTAAATACACTCAAGTGACTTGCACCTGTCTGTAGAAAAAGTACATACATCACTCTAATTGTTTTACTGACCTTGTGTGCTTAATGAGTAGAACGTCTGTGTTAGATTAACTTAGGCCTGCGAGAAGCTCTTGGCACCTTATCACTATGTCTGAGATTCTTGCTTTGTTGTGAGAAAGAGCGGGAGGCTGCGCCTGCCTGAAGCCTTGAAATACAGGCGAGCTCAGCAGACCCAGTGGTCTTCCAGCAGGGCTGAACTTACCAGCGCCTGCGTCCCCGCTTGTGTCACCTCTGCCTGGGAGCTTAGGTGCGACTTCGGAGATCCCCCAGTAGAGAGGTAACTAAAATACAACTTGCTCTTTGCAATGCCTTTGTGGCCTCTGGCTCTTCTTGCGATACGCCTGTGTATGTGTACACATTTGGCGTTAGTCGGAGGTCACTAGAACCAGCCGTGCTGGGGTTTGCAAAAACACCGGGGACAGGGGAGGCCTCGAGGGTGACTCCCCAAACTCCAGGATGGCTCAGTACGGAGCGCTGGGCCCCTGTGGCTGCTCTCCTGTCTGAACTGGCTCCGCCGGAGGCAAGGCCTCAGATTGATGATGGGGCGGTGATTATCCCCCGGGTAATTCAGACAGCTATGCTAAGGTTTCCATGAAGAGCAGCATTGACTTCTTCTCGCAAATTGGCGGGGAGATTGGGATGGTTATTCGTTACTGCTCTTAGAGCTCTTGATCGTGAAGTTGTTGCATTGCAGAGTAAAATAAGAGGATTGGAAAAGCAGGTTGGGATTTTACAAGATGCAAAGGTGATCGCACAAGAAGTATTTACTGTCCAAGCAGAGCGGTGCTATGAGCTGCAAGATAATGTAGACCGGTTGCTAGTGTGTATTGCTAAGGAACAAAGGGAAAAATATGCAAAATGTGAGTTTCTTTGTTCTCAGGTTTGTGCTCTTGCTACAAAACGCTCTTGGAATCCCAAGGAATGGGATGGTAATACATGGAGTGAATCCTCAGACTCCAATATTGAGTGTGAATTTGATCCTGACTCAAAAGGCAGGGAGGTGGTGGGAGCACAACCCCCCCATACAAATGATGCAGCAGCACGAACAAGCAGATGAGGGGGGGCAACTCGCTCGTACTCACTCTCCGAAGGAGTTAACGGCATTTTCAGAGATCTCTCAGCAGACAAGCGGGGAAGGAACACCGTCAAGGATTTTGCCAGCTTGGGATAGTGGAGCTGTGTCTCTCTGTTTGTTAGCAGATGAAAAAATTTCTTAAGCCCTCTAGCCAGTGATGATCAGGTACAACAATGATATGCTCAGCTGCAAACTGACAGAGGTCCGAACTGGCAAGATGTTATTGCACCTACGCTATGTCACAGTTTGCGTGCAGCAGTTTCAACAGCATATGCTGAACCTGTTGAATCTGTGTTGTCCGTGGAAATTGGTGCACAGCGGAGGAAAGTATTGATTTAGTGCAGCAGATGGAGGCTGTGTATGCATTGATTATGGGATCTGATCCGGACAGGTTAGCAGTGACAAGAAGTAGTAAAATGCAACTTTGGAGAGGAGTGCCTGCCTCACTAATACTCATGATTCTGCCAGCAGTGACAAATGCTGCAGGTAGTGCAGGCACTCTAGCAAATGCCTTGAGGGGAATTGGGGCTGTAATTTCAGGACCCCCTGTTTGGGTGGTGGATAACGGAAATCCGGCAAAACTGAATGTTGTTACAGCACAGGCGATGAGAACACTAATGTGGAATGATTTAGTACAAGCTGGTATCCCACGATCAGAAATGGGTGGGATCATAGCATCAGATTTTTTTTGCATCTTGCAAAAGTCAGTGCTTATGCAAAAAAGCCACCCAACCCTAGTTCTCCCGCCAACACTGCACCCACCCTCCACCCCACCTGCCAGCTCAGTGCAAGACCAGTTTGCTTTTACCTGGCAACAAAAGCAATATACTTGCTGAGTACTGTCTCAGAGATACAAACACAGTCCCTCCGTTTGCCACCAAATGGTAGTAGCCGATATAGCACTATGGTTGGATACCGTTACTGTTTGCCATGGTATTGATGATCTGTTGATTATGGCAGTGTCAGAACCAGCACCTGAAACTTGCAGAGGAGCGCGAGTCCCCAGCTCTCTACGAAACAAATGCAGGGTGTCTGGACAGCGTCCCCTCTGCCACAGCAGGAAGTGCTGGAGTGGACGTGGAGGCAGCAGTAGAAATAACATTGATAGATTCAAAGGTGCATTGCATTCCATCCAATATGAAAGGTCCTCTCCGTCACGTGTTATGTGTGCTATTATCTGTACAATCATCAACACCAAGACAACGGTTTTTTGTCCTATCTGGTATGACTGATGCAGATTACTCAGGTGTATAAACGATCATGGTCCAAACCATAGCACCACCAGTAAACATCTCCAAAGGAGCAAAAATAGCACAATTGATTCCGTTTAAATCACGTGTGCCCAAATCTGGGGAGCGAATAAGAGGGAATACAGGTGTTGGGTCCACTGGACCACCACGAATATTACTCCCATTAAACATCCAAAAATCAAAACCTGAGGAGACTGTTCAAATTTAGGACCAAGCATCTCCATATGTTTGGGTAAAAAATGGATTATGAGTGTTCAGAAAGCAGCATATATTCACACCTGCCTACAGGCATACTTTCGAAAGCCCCACACCCAAGGACTGAATGTATGTACAACCACTTGCACCAGTGTGCGCAGTCTCACAGAAGAACCAACGTGTTTGCGTTCAACCATATATCACAAGAAAGGTTGTGAACAGATGCTCGGCTGCTCTTTCTCCGTGCGGCATACTTTTTTGCGTTTCTCTTTCAGATCGCAAACTTAGCGGTATACCGAGAGGAAGAGGTAAAGCAGGAAATCTTGCCGTGTGCCTTCTATAGTGTTGGAACCTAGCTGCTATCTCTTCTGTTTGTCCACGTGCACACAGAGGAGTCCGGAAAAGGCGCAGAAACCTTTCCACAAGCCTTCAGGTATTTGTACCCACCACAAAGTGCATGCATATGCAGCCAGAGAAAAGCACGTATCTTTTCATACACTGATATATAAGCAAAAACATGGCAACACAAATGCACACCTGCAATCACGCCCTCTCACATCTCTTTACAGAAAGACTTATGTGAAAAGTACTTCCGTTGTTGAGGGTAAACACGTCTGTTTGTGTTTGGGATACTGCACACACGTATGCGTGTCTGCACGATAGAATACACATTTGGAGAGCACCTGCAGATACGTGCCTGTTCTTGGCCGATCCTGTGGGTGGAAGCACTTGTGCTTACAAATGCTTGTCTGTCCACGTGTGTGCCTTGACGTGGGCTCCATTCATGTTTAGGCGTGAGTGTACTGCTGTGCTGTTCTATGGAAAGGTTCCGTGTATATGGTGATGCACAGTCCTGCATTTCTCGTCTGGACGGATGCAAGGGATATCTGCTAGTAAAGGAACAAAGACAGACGTAGGCAGAACTGAATGCTGTGCCGTGATACTTTTCTCCTAAGGCAAATGCTTCGCAGTCATATGAGGAAAGACGCTTTGCAATCGATCTACAAGAGAAAAGAAGCAGAACATGTCATAACTAGAAAGAACAGCAGAGCATCTCTTCACAAGCTTGCCCCTCATGTATAGCTGAGGGCAAACATTGTGTGCTTGTGCGAGAGCAAGTGTAACTCTTTGTTTGGTAGCTTTGCACAGTTACAAGTGGTGGCACGACTGTCAATGTCTAGGATACCTGCAGACTTGACCCAGTGTGCGTGGAGAGAGTGTGCCTGAAAGTCTGCATGCCTAAGTGCCTGCTGTATATATCCATCTCTCCACACGCATGTGAGTCTTTCTCTCAACAAGCATGTGTGTTAATTTCATTGCACATGTACATCAGCGCAGCAACATTCGAAAGGAATGAGCTCAACTGATTGTCTCTTTTGGCAGTATGTGTGTTGGTTGTACTTCTGTGTATCGGAACAATCATGGTCGCTCAAGTGAACAGAGAAAAGGGAAATCATCTAGGCAGAGGCAACAAAGCAGAAACGAGGCAGGATTGTATTGTGTTTGATATAGGCGGTTTCCCTAGGCTGAGTTTTGGCAGTTACACGGGAAAAACACTGAGTGGTAGATCTACCAGAGAAACTTTTCCAAAGAGGCCATTTACCGAATGAAGCTGGAGAACCTCTTATTGGGCCTATGCCTCAATGTCTATGTAGGATTTTTGTTCTCTCCTTGATGAACAGTCGAAGTGTACCTGAGCATTAGCTTCCCCGGGAAACTTGCACTCTTTTTTTGCTGAATAGCAAAAAGAAGGGTAGGCAAGTCAGGACAACAAACAGCAGGGGACGCAGTGGCATGGATCCTGGCCAGATACCAGGAAAAAAGCCAAATACAGGCGAGGCGGAGAGGTGCGCCATGCATTTGTCTTCAGGTTGGGTTGCCTTCTTCTGGAAGATTGTGACCTTGATAAGACCGTGTCTGCAATACCTGGGGTTGTGGTTTGCAAGCTTGTGACTCCCACAGATTCCTAATGTATTCAAATATTCTATAAGCACGCTTGTTACTTTTTCATACTTGGCATATATTGCTTTAGAGTGATTGCTTGATTTGTCTCGGAGTCCTAAAGAAAACCCCTATATTCCTCTGTTGGTGTGGGATTTAAAGATCAATGATAGCTTGTAGTACATCTGCTGTTGCATTGTAAAATATAATGGTGCATGCTAAGCAGGAAGCAATGCTCTGTTTATGTGAATTGTACTTTTCTGTTGTTGCAATAAGCAATGCTACCTGCAGGAGGACAAAGACCTTCCAATCGTACTCTGTTAAGGCCATTAAGGATGTAAGCCACTGCCCACCACCTGAGTTACACCCTGCCCGTTCATCGTTCTCAGCTTGAGTCAGCTGCTTTTCCTTGCTCCCTGGCAGTACACAGTAAAAAAAGTCATGTGCTGTCCTTTTAGTTTAGAAGAGATAAAGTTGATTTTCCTTACTACGTCACTGCAGACTATAGTCAACTGGTGTGGCCCACATGCAAAGAGATTAGACTGCTTCTTTGTTCTATTTCAAATTAAAACAATGGTGTTACACTTATTGCCTGCCTTAAAACCCAGCAATATTTAAAGGAGAGAGAACTGAGCTGTTCTATGATAGGCACACACATCAGACAACGCCTCCAGCTATAGATTGGAAAACACGATGATTGTGTGAATACGAGCACTGCAAAAGCGTCCGGTCTTTGGAGAACTTATGGAGGATAACAACAAGTGCTGTTAAATGAAAGAAAGTCTGCTTAAAAGTGTAGTCTTTGCTCTTAAGTTCGTACTTTTTTTCACCTCAATACATCTTTGGATAGAAGCAAAACACCCTCCGCACCTGTAAGATGGGCACAACTATCACAAAAGCAAAATTTTAATTCCTCACACATAGGGACCTAATACTGATCACCGGCTTTGCTCTCACCCCCATTCCCTCACTTCTATTTCAGTAAGTCATGGAATCTCCCTACAGATGGGAAGAGCATTCAGGTACCCAGTTCCCTCTACACGTGGCTTGGCCCAGACTGTGAAGGAAATGAGAAACCCTATTCCCTGGGCCATGCATGTGGCCATGCAGATTCTTCCCCAACCAGACCCTTTTAAAGCATGGGCAATGATTCTCTCCTCCTATCATTCTGTAGTCATTACCACTTCAAAAATGAATCCCCAACTTATATGAATGCCGTCAGCAACACATGCAGACTCCTTCCCTATTTATATTCAGAAATCAAGGTGAATACATATGCCCACTGGCGATCACACACAATGATGCACCTACAATTTCGGGGATATCTAGGCAAAGACACAGTATGGCATAATCGCTCGAAGCTGCCTAGTTCATAAGTGCACACACACAGAGAATAAACCAATCCTTATCGATAGAAACACCTACCATGAAGTAAGAAACGCTGGAAATAAAGAAGGCTAAGATCCCTTTCTTCGGCTCTGTTCTCTAGCTCTCTTACTCCAAGCAGACAGACAAGACGGACAAGAGATTTTCAGAATCCTGATCCTTTCCCCACTCCAGCTATGCTGGTCACACATACGTTTGACTATTAGAATTGCTTTAGGCTGGTGCAATATTCTATGTGATGGGCGGCATAAGAGGACTCTGCGTGTGTGGGCGCATATGTACTCTGTGTGTGCAGAGCTCCTTCTTACTCAATTCCAATAGTGCTGATGAGAGTTGTTGGAAGAGAGGGGAGCCCAGGCACATTCCAGGCAATTGTAAGGGAAAGAAGGACGAAAAGAGTGTTGTTTAAAGAAGAAATAAAGAGGGTGAAGAGGTGCTGAGGATGGAAGCTTTTCCTTGCTGGCAGGAAGTAGCCCAAGATCCTTCAGAGGCGAATTTTGCTTGACAGCAGTCTCTGCCCTTCTTTAGCTAAAGGACATATTTGGCAATATTATATATCACTGTGTCAACATGGATTTGCTTTTAGGTATATGCGTTTGCATGCAGGTTGTAGTTTTAGCACATACATGTATTTTTGTGGAAAGACTTCTGCCCGTGTCTCGGTGAGGAATCCTATATGCGCATTTGGACTCAGACAGGGGAGAGCAGTAGGCTCCAACACTGAAGAAGGCAGACTGCGACTTTTCCTACACAATCTGTTTCTCTCGGCATACCTAGTCCTACAAAGAAATCTACTAAACGTTCGATCTGCCAGAGAAATACAAAAAAACATGCCGTGCAGAGGAAGAATAGCACAGTGTTCACAAGCTTATCCATGATGTATGGTGGAACGCAAGCACGTTCCTATTTCTGTGAGGGTAAGCACGTTCCTGACGGACTACGCTGGCGCAAGTGCTTGTACATATATATGCAATCCTTGGCTTTCAGAGGCGTGCCTGTAGGCAGGTGCGAGAATAAGCCACAGTCTGTGAACAGGAATGTTCGCTTTTTTACCCAGAGATGCAGAAGTGTTTTCACCCTTAAACGAGTGGCACACAGGTACCTCTGCAGATAAGCAACCCCTTAAGCGCCTCTATGCACATCGCGACGGAAACGGAGTACTTTGCCTCTTCCTGAACACGCCGTCATCTGTACACACACAGACACAAGAACGTGTTTACGTGCAGCCACAAGCTTTCTAATCTTTCTCTGGCTATCTTCCCTGTCACTCTTTACTCCAAACAGAGAATGCACGGACAAGAGATTCACAACCTTCTGAACTTTTCCGCAGTCCAGTCAGGCTGACCACACATACGTGTGAGTATTGGAACTACGCTGGGGCAGTATTCTCTGTGATGGGAGGCATCTGAGGAGTCTGCGTGTGGAGGGTCAAAACGGCATGTGTGTGCAGATCTCCTTCTAACCCTGTTGCAGAAGTGCTGATGAGAGGGATTGGAAGGCAGGGGAAGCACAGGCACACTCCATGAAGTGAAAGAAGTGAAAGAAGTGAAAGAAGAACGAAGAGAGTGCGCTCTAAACGAGAGGCAAAGACAAAGAAGTGTAGCTGAGGATTGAAGTACCTTCTCTGCTGCACGTAGTAGCTAAAGGTCCTTCAGATATGATTTTTGCTTCATAGCAGGCTCTGCAGTTTTTTCGCTGATTGACCAGTTTAGACACATTTCTCCAGTAGATCTACCGCTAAGCTTTTTTCCTGGTGTAACTGTGAAAAGTCAGCGAAGGGAAATAGACTGTATGGAACAAATCTCATTTCTTCCTTGACTTTGCTTTGTTGCCTCTATCTCTACGATTTCCCTAGTATCTGTTCAGGTTGAGCAGTGATGGCAGGCATTCCAAACGCACAGCCTTTCAACAGTCCTCACGCACACCCGCAGAAGTACATATTGGGCTACAATAACACACATGCTTGCTGAGAGAAAGATATGTGCTCGCATGCATGTGGAGAAACGGAGAGCTAGGGCAGAAGCTTACACCACCTCGAAACACGTGGGAACAATGTGTCCATGGTCATAGGCTCAAGTCTGTAGCTATCCTAGATGATGCAAGTCGTGCCGCTACCAGAATGTTACAGGAAAAGTATTTACTTTAGCAGGTGCACGATGTGCTTGCGTTCAACCATATACCACGGACGAGCTTGTGAATAGATGCTCTGCTCGTTTTTTTCTCTTACGATGTCTTCTGTTACATTTCTCTTGTTGATCTATTGCTAAGAATCTCCTGTCTCGCGACAGTGAAGACCCTGCCAAGGGAAAGAGGTAGCATGGCACCCCTACCTTCTTCTCTTTTTTTTCCTTTACTAGCAGAGTTCCCTCCAATCTGTCCACAGGAAAAACGTTAAGGCTGTGCAACCAAGCATACGCAGTAACTTTCCAACCAACAGCACAGTTGGGCCTTACACCAGCCTAAGGAGGAATAGGGCCCAACACCTGCTTTCATGCACAGGGTCGTCAAACACAGGCAACCTTCCCACTGTTTATTCTCGAGCCGCCATATACATGAGTGTGCAGAATACTAAACATAAACAAACGTTTTTACACTGAGGCATGAACGTGCATTTCACATGAGTATTTCTGTAAATAAATGTGTTTGTGGACAGGCTTTTCTTATCTGTCTTTGTGTGAAGAATTATGTGATTTTTCAGTAGCTGCATACGCATGCAGGTGATGCTTGTGTGCACATATCTGAATGCTTCTGGCAACACGTCTGCGTTTGTTTCCCTGAGGAATCCTATTTGTTCTTTAGTCGCGTACAAGGGAGAGCAGGTTGGCTCCAACACAGAAGAAGACGCTGAGTATTCTGACCCGATCTCTTTCTCTAGGCATACCTAGTCCTACAAAGAAAACCACTAAGCCTTCGATTTGCATGAGAAATTCAACAAAATAGGCGGTAAAGAGGAAGAAAAGAAAAGGGTCTTTTGTCAAGATTGTCCGTGTTGTATCTGCAGAAGAAAGATTTCCAAACAGGTCATTTAAGGAAAGAACAGCAGAGTCTGATATCGGTCCAAAAAATCATACCTGGAGGAACTCTGTCTGCTCATGCCACCAAGTGAAGGGAAAGGCCATAGGGATAGGGTTGGAAGGGGACCTGAACACACACAGTACAAGTTCGCCCCCACAAACGGAGTCCTCATACGCATCCCAGCACAGAATATACTGCACCAGTGTAGAGCAGTTCCAGTACAAACACGAGTGGGCGACCAGCCTGGCTGGAGTGGAGAAAGGTTCTGGATACTGACAATCTCTTGTCAGTGCAGTCTCCACTTGCAGTAAAGACGGCTAAGGAACAGAGCCATAGAAAGGGATCTCAGTCTGCGTTATTTCCTGTGCTTCTTGATCTCACGATAGGAGATGCTTCGGATAGGTTTATTGTCAGCGTGTGTGCATGTGCACACCAGGCAGGTTTGTGAGACCATGGGATTTTGTGGCTGGGTTTATAGATGTGTAGGAAATAGGACGCGTATAGTGGTGTGTGATCACAACTGTGTGTGTTCAGTCTGATCTGTGAGTGTAAATATGGAAGGAGTGTGTATGAAACCTTGTGAGTATACAGGAGCATGTATGTTTGCGTGCGCCATGATGTGTAACCAGCAGCGTGCATGTGCAGTGATGTGAGTACATAGATATCCACGCACGAGTTTTCATGTGCGTCCATATTTTCCCCTGCATCCCCAAGCATGGTTTCCCAGCTACTCTCTTCCTTTCGCAGGACTGCTGCAGAGAGCGTTTTGCAAAAAGGTCACCGCGAAGAATAGAGATTCGTTTATCTGGAGAGCAGGAATCCTGGAGTTATCAAGGAAACGGGTAGTAGAGATGTTCTTGCTGAAGTGGGAGTCCGCTCCCCGTGTGCAGTGAACCAATCTTAGAAACAGATGCTCTCTATTTCAGAGCTGTACAAGTCTAGATGCTAGAAAGCAAACATGTCAGCAACAAAAGTCACAGTCATTATATGCCAAAACTTATCGCAACAATGACAACCTCAGGGCTGTCCTAGAGAGCCAATTGTTCAAACGTTTGCTTATTGGTTACACAATAATTGTGTCATCCCTGGGGACAGGTCTCATGGCACATGTCTCATGTTGAGTTGGCCTCTGCAGTCCTGTGGGTGTGCTTTTTGCAAAGATCATCCAAGGGACACCATCTGAATACGTTTGGTTAGGGTCAGGGTTTAGGGTTACGGTTTAGGTTAGGGTTAGGGTTCGGGTTCGGGTTAGCATTAGGGTTAGAGTTAGGTTTCGTTTTTTTCCCCCAGGAGGGGCTGTGCTTCAAAATGAATGTTTACTCACAAATGTGCAAGTCCGTTGGTGTAAGACAAACAGAAACCCACCGTAGTCAAGTTCGAAGCATGTGTCTGGGAGATGGATGGTTTAATTTTACGAGTTCACACCTATGCAATTTTAGTGCAGGAGGAAAATGAAAGCTAAGGTTTTTTGTGGTATGGTTAGGCATCCGCACACCTTTTTAGAATAAGCGAATGACCGCGGTTTGTTCTTTATTTTAGTTTCCATCTTTGAAATTGCACGGCCAAATGCGCTCGGGGTCCCCACAGGGCGGCAAGAAGGCGAGTGAGGATGAAGAGCGGGCCAATCAGACGGCGTGAGCAAGGTTGAGGGGCGAAGCGCT
Source organism: Caloenas nicobarica (assembly GCF_036013445.1). Classification (NCBI taxonomy): domain Eukaryota; kingdom Metazoa; phylum Chordata; class Aves; order Columbiformes; family Columbidae; genus Caloenas; species Caloenas nicobarica. The sequence continues at coordinate 47,365 of NW_027017602.1, forward strand.
GATAGGCAGAGAGAATGGCGATTGACGTGCGTAGGCAGCCAATGAGGTTGGCGAAGTGGCAGTGCTTGTGAAGTCCCTACTGCGCATGCCCAAATGGGCGCAGTCCTCAGTCAGGTCTGGCGCAGGCTTGGGCTTGTGGTGGCGGAGCGCAGGAATGAGCATCCAATAGGAGTACAGCGCGGTGGGGTGGAAAGCAGCCAAGAGAGCACGCCGACTCAATCCAGTTGGAATAGCTAGCTCCCTGGAAAGTGTGTCCGTGGTGTCTCGGGGGGGTACCGGGAATGAACGGGACGGGCGTCGGGGCGAGGGACGTGAGGCTGCAGATCTCTCGCTGCGGCCGACTCCCGGGGATCTGGAGGCAGGCGATTCAGGGCAGGGCAGTCCTTCGTATGGTCCACAGAGCAGGCACAGGGTCATGAGGTGAACAGGAAAGGAAAGGAAAGGAAAAGCAAGGAAAAGCAAGGAAAGGCAAGGAAAGGCAAGGAAAGGCAAGGAAAGGAAAGGAAAGGCAAGGCAAGGAAAGGCAAGGAAAGGCAAGGAATGGAAAGGAAAAGGCAAGGAAAGGAAAGGCAAGGAAAGGAAAGGCAAGGAAAGGAAAGGCAAGGAAAGGAAAACAAAGGAAAGGAAAGACAAAGGAAAGGAAAGGAAAGGAAAGGAAAGGAAAGGAAAGGAAGGGAAAGGAAAGGAAAGGAAAGGAAAGGAAAGGAAAGGAAAGGAAAGGAAAGGAAAGGAAAGGAAAGGAAAGGCAAGGCAAGGCAAGGCAAGGCAAGGAAAGGCAAGGAAAGGCAAGGAAAGGCAAGGAAAGCATGGAAAGGCAAGGAAATGAAGGGAAAGGCAAGGAAAGGAAAGGAAAGGAAAGGAAAGGAAAGGCAAGGAAAGGAAAGGAAAGGAAAGGTAAGGAAAGGAAAGGAAAGGAAAGGCAAGGCAAGGCAAGGCAAGGCAAGGCAAGGAAAGGCAAGGAAAGGCAAGGAAAGGAAAGGCAAGGAAGGGAAAGGAAAGGAAAGGAAAGGAAAGGAAAGGAAAGGAAAGGAAAGGAAAGGAAAGGAAAGGAAAGGAAAGGAAAGGAAAGGAAAGGAAAGGAAAGGAAAGGAAAGGAAAGGAAAGGAAAGGAAAGGAAGGACAAAAAAATAAAGAAATCATAGCAAAACAACACTTGTATTCATTGTGTTTTTTGTCCTTGTATTGGAATTTGAACTGAAACCCCCCAGTCTTTTCCGTCAAACAGTCTCTTTGAGGAAAGAAACGAGGAGAGGAGAGGAGAAGAGAGGAGAGGAGAGGAGAGGAGAGGAGAGGAGAGGAGAGGAGAGGAGAGGAGAGGAGAGGAGAGTAGTTCTTGTCTGTTTCACCCGGTGTTCTCTATGACAAGCCCTGAGCGAGCCCTGAGTCCTCCAAAACTGATACCACAGGCAGTAAGCTACTGGAAGTAAGGTTGCCCTGGCAACAAATCCGCACAGTAATTTTGCAAAAGAAGGACACTCTTAGGCTGCTCACTCCCCTATTTTGTAGGTACAGGGACTGATTCGGGGCCAGCACCCCAAAGTCTTCCTCCAAAGGGTGCTGGGCGCAGGGTTGCAGGCGGGGCTGCACATGTGTGTCTCCGTCACCCCCTTCACACAATACCAGCACCCGGCAATGTAGCCGTCACGAGGCCCCGAGCAGGACACAAAGGAGCAGCCTGCGGTGCCCACTGCCAGATCTCAAAAAATTAACATAAAATAAAGTAAATTTACAAATAAACAACAAAACAAAATAAAATAAAATCAAACAAAAGCAACCCTTGTATTCATTGATTTATGTGTCTATATGGGAATGTAGCGGTAGATTTGGCGAGGATGTTAGTTAAATGTAAATACACTCAAGTGACTTGCACCTGTCTGTAGAAAAAGTACATACATCACTCTAATTGTTTTACTGACCTTGTGTGCTTAATGAGTAGAACGTCTGTGTTAGATTAACTTAGGCCTGCGAGAAGCTCTTGGCACCTTATCACTATGTCTGAGATTCTTGCTTTGTTGTGAGAAAGAGCGGGAGGCTGCGCCTGCCTGAAGCCTTGAAATACAGGCGAGCTCAGCAGACCCAGTGGTCTTCCAGCAGGGCTGAACTTACCAGCGCCTGCGTCCCCGCTTGTGTCACCTCTGCCTGGGAGCTTAGGTGCGACTTCGGAGATCCCCCAGTAGAGAGGTAACTAAAATACAACTTGCTCTTTGCAATGCCTTTGTGGCCTCTGGCTCTTCTTGCGATACGCCTGTGTATGTGTACACATTTGGCGTTAGTCGGAGGTCACTAGAACCAGCCGTGCTGGGGTTTGCAAAAACACCGGGGACAGGGGAGGCCTCGAGGGTGACTCCCCAAACTCCAGGATGGCTCAGTACGGAGCGCTGGGCCCCTGTGGCTGCTCTCCTGTCTGAACTGGCTCCGCCGGAGGCAAGGCCTCAGATTGATGATGGGGCGGTGATTATCCCCCGGGTAATTCAGACAGCTATGCTAAGGTTTCCATGAAGAGCAGCATTGACTTCTTCTCGCAAATTGGCGGGGAGATTGGGATGGTTATTCGTTACTGCTCTTAGAGCTCTTGATCGTGAAGTTGTTGCATTGCAGAGTAAAATAAGAGGATTGGAAAAGCAGGTTGGGATTTTACAAGATGCAAAGGTGATCGCACAAGAAGTATTTACTGTCCAAGCAGAGCGGTGCTATGAGCTGCAAGATAATGTAGACCGGTTGCTAGTGTGTATTGCTAAGGAACAAAGGGAAAAATATGCAAAATGTGAGTTTCTTTGTTCTCAGGTTTGTGCTCTTGCTACAAAACGCTCTTGGAATCCCAAGGAATGGGATGGTAATACATGGAGTGAATCCTCAGACTCCAATATTGAGTGTGAATTTGATCCTGACTCAAAAGGCAGGGAGGTGGTGGGAGCACAACCCCCCCATACAAATGATGCAGCAGCACGAACAAGCAGATGAGGGGGGGCAACTCGCTCGTACTCACTCTCCGAAGGAGTTAACGGCATTTTCAGAGATCTCTCAGCAGACAAGCGGGGAAGGAACACCGTCAAGGATTTTGCCAGCTTGGGATAGTGGAGCTGTGTCTCTCTGTTTGTTAGCAGATGAAAAAATTTCTTAAGCCCTCTAGCCAGTGATGATCAGGTACAACAATGATATGCTCAGCTGCAAACTGACAGAGGTCCGAACTGGCAAGATGTTATTGCACCTACGCTATGTCACAGTTTGCGTGCAGCAGTTTCAACAGCATATGCTGAACCTGTTGAATCTGTGTTGTCCGTGGAAATTGGTGCACAGCGGAGGAAAGTATTGATTTAGTGCAGCAGATGGAGGCTGTGTATGCATTGATTATGGGATCTGATCCGGACAGGTTAGCAGTGACAAGAAGTAGTAAAATGCAACTTTGGAGAGGAGTGCCTGCCTCACTAATACTCATGATTCTGCCAGCAGTGACAAATGCTGCAGGTAGTGCAGGCACTCTAGCAAATGCCTTGAGGGGAATTGGGGCTGTAATTTCAGGACCCCCTGTTTGGGTGGTGGATAACGGAAATCCGGCAAAACTGAATGTTGTTACAGCACAGGCGATGAGAACACTAATGTGGAATGATTTAGTACAAGCTGGTATCCCACGATCAGAAATGGGTGGGATCATAGCATCAGATTTTTTTTGCATCTTGCAAAAGTCAGTGCTTATGCAAAAAAGCCACCCAACCCTAGTTCTCCCGCCAACACTGCACCCACCCTCCACCCCACCTGCCAGCTCAGTGCAAGACCAGTTTGCTTTTACCTGGCAACAAAAGCAATATACTTGCTGAGTACTGTCTCAGAGATACAAACACAGTCCCTCCGTTTGCCACCAAATGGTAGTAGCCGATATAGCACTATGGTTGGATACCGTTACTGTTTGCCATGGTATTGATGATCTGTTGATTATGGCAGTGTCAGAACCAGCACCTGAAACTTGCAGAGGAGCGCGAGTCCCCAGCTCTCTACGAAACAAATGCAGGGTGTCTGGACAGCGTCCCCTCTGCCACAGCAGGAAGTGCTGGAGTGGACGTGGAGGCAGCAGTAGAAATAACATTGATAGATTCAAAGGTGCATTGCATTCCATCCAATATGAAAGGTCCTCTCCGTCACGTGTTATGTGTGCTATTATCTGTACAATCATCAACACCAAGACAACGGTTTTTTGTCCTATCTGGTATGACTGATGCAGATTACTCAGGTGTATAAACGATCATGGTCCAAACCATAGCACCACCAGTAAACATCTCCAAAGGAGCAAAAATAGCACAATTGATTCCGTTTAAATCACGTGTGCCCAAATCTGGGGAGCGAATAAGAGGGAATACAGGTGTTGGGTCCACTGGACCACCACGAATATTACTCCCATTAAACATCCAAAAATCAAAACCTGAGGAGACTGTTCAAATTTAGGACCAAGCATCTCCATATGTTTGGGTAAAAAATGGATTATGAGTGTTCAGAAAGCAGCATATATTCACACCTGCCTACAGGCATACTTTCGAAAGCCCCACACCCAAGGACTGAATGTATGTACAACCACTTGCACCAGTGTGCGCAGTCTCACAGAAGAACCAACGTGTTTGCGTTCAACCATATATCACAAGAAAGGTTGTGAACAGATGCTCGGCTGCTCTTTCTCCGTGCGGCATACTTTTTTGCGTTTCTCTTTCAGATCGCAAACTTAGCGGTATACCGAGAGGAAGAGGTAAAGCAGGAAATCTTGCCGTGTGCCTTCTATAGTGTTGGAACCTAGCTGCTATCTCTTCTGTTTGTCCACGTGCACACAGAGGAGTCCGGAAAAGGCGCAGAAACCTTTCCACAAGCCTTCAGGTATTTGTACCCACCACAAAGTGCATGCATATGCAGCCAGAGAAAAGCACGTATCTTTTCATACACTGATATATAAGCAAAAACATGGCAACACAAATGCACACCTGCAATCACGCCCTCTCACATCTCTTTACAGAAAGACTTATGTGAAAAGTACTTCCGTTGTTGAGGGTAAACACGTCTGTTTGTGTTTGGGATACTGCACACACGTATGCGTGTCTGCACGATAGAATACACATTTGGAGAGCACCTGCAGATACGTGCCTGTTCTTGGCCGATCCTGTGGGTGGAAGCACTTGTGCTTACAAATGCTTGTCTGTCCACGTGTGTGCCTTGACGTGGGCTCCATTCATGTTTAGGCGTGAGTGTACTGCTGTGCTGTTCTATGGAAAGGTTCCGTGTATATGGTGATGCACAGTCCTGCATTTCTCGTCTGGACGGATGCAAGGGATATCTGCTAGTAAAGGAACAAAGACAGACGTAGGCAGAACTGAATGCTGTGCCGTGATACTTTTCTCCTAAGGCAAATGCTTCGCAGTCATATGAGGAAAGACGCTTTGCAATCGATCTACAAGAGAAAAGAAGCAGAACATGTCATAACTAGAAAGAACAGCAGAGCATCTCTTCACAAGCTTGCCCCTCATGTATAGCTGAGGGCAAACATTGTGTGCTTGTGCGAGAGCAAGTGTAACTCTTTGTTTGGTAGCTTTGCACAGTTACAAGTGGTGGCACGACTGTCAATGTCTAGGATACCTGCAGACTTGACCCAGTGTGCGTGGAGAGAGTGTGCCTGAAAGTCTGCATGCCTAAGTGCCTGCTGTATATATCCATCTCTCCACACGCATGTGAGTCTTTCTCTCAACAAGCATGTGTGTTAATTTCATTGCACATGTACATCAGCGCAGCAACATTCGAAAGGAATGAGCTCAACTGATTGTCTCTTTTGGCAGTATGTGTGTTGGTTGTACTTCTGTGTATCGGAACAATCATGGTCGCTCAAGTGAACAGAGAAAAGGGAAATCATCTAGGCAGAGGCAACAAAGCAGAAACGAGGCAGGATTGTATTGTGTTTGATATAGGCGGTTTCCCTAGGCTGAGTTTTGGCAGTTACACGGGAAAAACACTGAGTGGTAGATCTACCAGAGAAACTTTTCCAAAGAGGCCATTTACCGAATGAAGCTGGAGAACCTCTTATTGGGCCTATGCCTCAATGTCTATGTAGGATTTTTGTTCTCTCCTTGATGAACAGTCGAAGTGTACCTGAGCATTAGCTTCCCCGGGAAACTTGCACTCTTTTTTTGCTGAATAGCAAAAAGAAGGGTAGGCAAGTCAGGACAACAAACAGCAGGGGACGCAGTGGC
>NW_027017603.1:0-53081 GCF_036013445.1 Caloenas nicobarica
CCAAAAAACCACCCCAAAAAACCCCGAAATCACCCAAACCCCCCAAAACACCCCAAAACCACCCAAACCACCCCAAAACACCCACCGGGACACCCCAATGACCCCCCCAGGCGGCGCCTGGGGTGCTTGGTCAGGAACTGGGGGTGGGGGGTCAGCGCCCGAAAACACCCAAAAAAACCCCAAAAACCACCCAAACCACCCCAAAACACCCCAAACACCCCAAACCACCCCGAAAATCACCCAAAACCACCCAAAACCCCACCCAAAACACCCCAAAAACCCCACCAGGACACCCCAGAAAAACACCCTGCACCCCAAACCCCCCCCCAGTTTCAGGGTCCCCCCAGTTTCTGGTTCCCCCCCCAGTTTCGGGGCCCCCCCCCAGATTTTGGGGTCCCCCCCCAGTTTCCAGTTCCCCCCTGGTTTCCAGTCCCCCCCCGGTTTCAGGGTCCCCCCCAGGATTTTGGGGTCCCCCCTCAGTTTTGGGGTCCCCCCCGGTTTCAGGGTCGCCCCCAGTTTTGGGGTCCCTCCTCGGTTTGCAGTTCCCCCCCAGTTTTGGGGTCCCTGGTTTCCGGTTCCCCCCCAGGATTTCGGGGTCCCCCCCGGTTTCGGGGTCCCCCCCAGGATTTCGGGGTCCCCCCCGGTTTCGGGGTCCCCCCTCACCCCCTTGCAGGCGGCGACGGCCTCTCGGGACAGGGACTTGGGGTACGTGACCGTCTGCTCCAGGATGGACTGGAACAGCTCGTCCTCGTCCTCCCCGTCGAACGGCGGCTGCGGGGACCCCAAAATCGCCCCAAATCACCCCAAAATCAGACCCCCCCACCCCCCAGCTCGTCCTCATCCTCCCTGTCAAACGGCAGCTGCGGGGACCCCAAAAATCAGACACAGACGCCCCAAAACCCCCAGGGACACCCCAACAGTCACCCCAGCTCGTCCTCGTCCTCCCCGTCCAACGGCGGCTGCGGGGACCCCAAAATCGCCCCAAATCACCCCAAAATCAGACACGGACACCCCAAAACCCCCCAGCTCGTCCTCGTCCTCCCCGTCGAACGGCGGCTGCGGGGACCCCAAAATCGCCCCAAATCACCCCAAAATCAGACACGGACACCCCAAAACCCCCAGCTCGTCCTCGTCCTCCCGTCCAACGGCGGCTGCGGGGACCCCAAAATCGCCCCAAATCACCCCAAAATCAGACCCCCCCACCCCCCAGCTCGTCCTCATCCTGCCTGTCAAACGGCAGCTGCGGGGACCCCAAAATCGCCCCAAATCACCCCAAAATCAGACACAGACGCCCCAAAACCCCCCAGCTCGTCCTCGTCCTCCCCGTCGAACGGCGGCTGCGGGGACCCCAAAATCGCCCCAAATCACCCCAAAATCAGAAACGGACACCCCAAAACCCCCCAGCTCGTCCTCGTCCTCCCCGTCGAACGGCGGCTGCGGGGACCCCCAAAATCGCCCCAAATCACCCCAAAATCAGACATGGACACCCCAAAACCCCCCAGCTCATCCTCGTCCTCCCCGTCGAACGGCGGCTGCGGGGACCCCAAAATCGCCCCAAATCACCCCAAAATCAGACACGGACACCCCAAAACCCCCCAGCTCGTCCTCGTCCTCCCCGTCCAACGGCGGCTGCGGGGACCCCAAAATCGCCCCAAATCACCCCAAAATCAGACATGGACACCCCAAAACCCCCCAGCTCGTCCTCGTCCTCCCCGTCCAACGGCGGCTGCGGGGACCCCAAAATCGCCCCAAATCACCCCAAAATCAGATGCTCCCAAACCCCAGGGACACCCCAAAACACACACGGACACCCCAAAACGCCCCAGAGCCCCCCAAACCCCCCAGGGACCCCCAAATCACCCCAGGACCCCCCAAAACCCCCCCGGACCCCCCATAACCCCCAGGACCCCCCCAAATCCGCCTTGGGCCCCCCCAAATGACCCCCAGACCCCCCAAAGCCCCCGGGCCCCCCGAACCCACCTGTCCCGCCAGCATCTCGTAGAGCAGCACCCCGAACGACCACCAGTCCACGGATTTGCCGTAGGGCTGGTACGCGATGATCTGGGGGGCAGAACCCCAAAAGTGACCCCCCGAACCCCCCCAACTGCCGCGGGCGCCCCCTGCTGGACGGGAGGCCCAACGGATGCCTGGGGGCTCCCCCTCCTCGGACGCCTGGGTCCCTCCCGATCTCCTGGGTCCCCCGGACGCCTGGGTCCCTCCCGGACGTCCGGGTCCCCCCCAACATCTGGGTGCCTCTACATCCCGGGTCCCCCCCGAACTCCTGGGTCCCCTCCCCAGACTCCTGAGTCCATCCCGAACGCCTGGGTCCCCTCCCGGACGCCTGGGTCCCCCAACCCCCTGGGTCCCCCAGATGCCTGGGTCCCCCCCGAACTCCTGGGTCCCCCAACCCCCTGGCTTCCCCGGATGCCTGGGTCCCCCCCGAACTCCTGGGTCCCCCAACCCCCTGGCTTCCCCGGATGCCTGGGTCCCCCCCGAACTCCTGGGTCCCCAAACCCCCTGGCTTCCCCGGATGCCTAGGTCCCCCCCAAACGCCTGGGTTCCCCAGACGCCTGGGTCCCCCCCGAATGCCTGGGCCCTCCGGACGCCTGGGTCCCCCCGGACTCCGGGGTCCCCCCACCTCGGGGGCGATGTAGTCGGGGGTCCCGCAGAAGGTTCGGGTGGTGGCCCCGGGGAACATGTTTTCTTTGCACATCCCAAAATCGGTGATTTTCACGTGGCCTTGGGCGTCCAACATGACGTTGTCCAGCTTCAGGTCCCTGGGGGGGGGGTCAAGGTCAAGGTCAAGGCCAAGGTCGTGGTTGGGGGGGGCAGGTTTGGGGGGGGTCTCACCGGTAAATGATTCCCTGGTTGTGCAGGAAAAAGAGCCCGAGGGCGATTTCGGCCGCGTAAAACCTGGGGGGGGATTACAGGGGGGGTTATGGGGGGACCCCAGAATTCGGGGGACCCTCTGAGTTGGGGAGGGGTCTTAGGGGACCCCCCCACCCCAGTTTTGGAGGCATTTTGGGGAGGGTTGGGGGTGTCAGGGTGGGTTTGGGGGTCCCTGGGGGGGTCAGAGGGGTTGGGGGGGGTCACAGGGGGTCAAGGTCAAGGCCAAGGCCAGGGTGACTCACGCGGCGTGCGGCTCCCTGAACTTGCCGACCTGCTGGATGTGGTACATGAGGTCACCGCCGGTCACGTACTCCATGACGAAATACAGGCGGTCCTGGGGGCGGGGCCACGGCTCGGACACGCCCACCGGGCTCGGACACGCCCACCGCCCGGCCCCGCCCACCGCCCCGCCCACTGACAGCCACACCCGGACACGCCCCCTGACACACCCAGTGCTCCCAGTGCCCCCTCCCCATCCCTCCCAGTGCTCCCAGTGCCCCCTCCCCATCCCTCCCAGTGCTCCCAGTTCCTCCCAGTGCCCCCAGTGCCCCCTCCCCATCCCTCCCCATCCTTCCCAGTTCCTCCCAGTTCCTCCCAGTGCCCCCAGTGCCCCCTCCCCATCCCTCCCAGTGCTCCCAGTTCCTCCCAGTGCCCTCCAGTCCCCCTCCCAGTTCCTCCCAGTGCTCCCAGTGCCCCCTCCCCATCCCTCCCCATCCCTCCCAGTGCTCCCAGTTCCTCCCAGTGCCCCCTCCCCATCCCTCCCCGTCCTTCCCAGTTCCTCCCAGTTCCTCCCAGTGCCCCCAGTGCCCCCTCCCCATCCCTCCCCATCCCTCCCAGTGCTCCCAGTTCCTCCCAGTGCCCCCTCCCCATCCCTCCCCATCCCTCCCAGTGCTCCCAGTTCCTCCCAGTGCCCCCAGTGCCCCCTCCCCATCCCTCCCCATCCTTCCCAGTTCCTCCCAGTTCCTCCCAGTGCTCCCAGTGCCCCCTCCCCATCCCTCCCAGTGCTCCCAGTTCCTCCCAGTGCCCCCTCCCCATCCCTCCCCGTCCTTCCCAGTTCCTCCCAGTTCCTCCCAGTGCCCCCAGTGCCCCCTCCCCATCCCTCCCCATCCTTCCCAGTTCCTCCCAGTGCTCCCAGTGCCCCCTCCCCATCCCTCCCAGTGCTCCCAGTTCCTCCCAGTGCCCTCCAGTCCCCCTCCCAGTTCCTCCCAGTGCTCCCAGTGCCCCCTCCCCATCCCTCCCCATCCTTCCCATCCCTCCCAGTGCTCCCAGTGCCCCCTCCGGACCCGTCCCAGTCCCTCCCAGTGCCCCCTCCCCATCCCTCCCAGTGCTCCCAGTTCCTCCCAGTGCCCCCAGTGCCCCCTCCCCATCCCTCCTGATCCCTCCCAGTTCCCCCTCCCCATCCCTCCCAGTGCTCCCAGTTCCTCCCAGTGCCCTCCAGTCCCCCTCCCAGTGCTCCCAGTCCCTCCCAGTGCTCCCAGTGCCCCCTCCGGACCCATCCCAGTCCCTCCCAGTGCCGCATCCCCAGCCCTCCCAAACCCTCTCCATCCCTCCCCATCCTTCCCAGTCTCTCCCAGTGCTCCCAGTGCCCCCGTACGCTGGTCTGGAAGGTGGAGTGCAGGTGCGTGAGGAAATGCGGCCGCGGCCCCAGCGCCAGGACCCTCCGCTCCACCATGGTGCAGGCGACGTCGTCGTCCTGAACCACCACGTCCTTCTTCAGGATCTTGATGGCGAAGAGCTCGGCCGAGCCGCGGCGCTCGGCCAGCACCACCTGCGGGGACCCAGGCGTCCGGGAGGGACCCAGGCGTCCGGGGGACACAGGCGTCCGGGGGACACAGGCGTCCGGGAGGGACCCAGGCGTCCGGGGGACACAGGCGTCCGGGGGGACCCAGGAGTTCAGGGGAACCCAGGGGTTCAGGGGACCCAGGCATCCGGGGGGGACCCAGGCATCTGGGGGGGACCCAGGCGTCCGGGGGGGACCCAGGAGTTCAGGGGAACCCAGGGGTTTGGGGGACCCAGGCGTCCGGGGGGGACCCAGGAGTTCAGGGGAACCCAGGGGTTCGGGGGACCCAGGCGTCCGGGGGGGACCCAGGCGTCCAGGGGACCCAGGTGTTTGGGGGACCCAGGAGTTCAGGGGAACCCAGGCATCCGGGGGGACCCAGGAGTTTGGGGGGACCCAGGGATTTGGGGGGACCCAGGCGTCCGGAGGAACCCAGGCGTCTGGGGGGACCCAGGAGTTTGGGGGGATCCAGGCATTAAGGGGACCCAGGCGTCCGGCGGGGACCCAGGAGTTTGGGGGGACCCAGGGATTTGGGGGACCCAGGGACTGGGGGGACCCAGGCGTCTGGGTCTGGGAGGGCCCCAGGAGTCCCCCCATGGATTTTGGGGTCCCCCATGGATTTGGGGGGTGTCCCCTGGGTTTGGGGGTCACCCAGGGGGTTGGGGGGTCCCGGAGGGTTCCTGGGGGGGTCCCAGGGGTTCGGGGTTGGGGTTTTGGGGTTCAGGGTGCGGGTTTCAGGGTGCAGGTTTCAGGGTGCAGGTTTGGGGTGCAGGTTTGGGGTGCAGGTTCGGGGTGCAGGTTTCAGGGTGCAGGTTTGGGGTGCAGGTTCGGGATGCAGGTTCGGGGTGCAGGTTTGGGGTGCAGGTTTGGGGTGCAGGTTTTGGGGTGCAGGTTCGGGGTGCAGGTTTCAGGGTGCAGGTTTGGGGTGCAGGTTCGGGGTGCAGGTTTCGGGGTGCAGGTTCGGGGAGCGGTTCCAGGGTGCAGGTTCGGGGTGCAGGTTCGGGGTGCAGGTTCGGGGTGCGGGTTCGGGGTGCGGGTTCGGGGAGCGGTTTTGGGGTGCAGGTTTCAGGGTGCAGGTTTCAGGGTGCAGGTTCGGGGTGCGGGTTTGGGGTGCAGGTTTGGGGTGCAGGTTTGGGGTGCAGGTTTCGGGGTGCGGGTTTGGGGTGCGGGTTTGGGATGCAGGTTTCGGGGTGCGGGTTTGGGGTGCAGGTTTGGGGTGCAGGTTTCGGGGTGCAGGTTCGGGGTGCAGGTTCGGGGTGCAGGTTTGGGGTGCAGGTTTGGGGTGCAGGTTTCGGGGTGCGGGTTTGGGGTGCGGGTTTGGGGTCCGGGTTCGGGGTGCGGGTTTCGGGGTGCGGGGTTCGGGGTGCAGGTTCGGGGTGCAGGTTTGGGGTGCAGGTTTGGGGTGCAGGTTCGGGGTGCAGGTTTCAGGGTGCAGGTTTTGGGGTGCAGGTTCGGAGGCAGTTTCAGGGAGCGGTTTCGGGGTGCGGGTTTGGGGTGCAGGTTTGGGGTGCAGGTTTCGGGGTGCAGGTTCGGGGTGCAGGTTCGGGGTGCAGGTTTGGGGTGCAGGTTTGGGGTGCAGGTTTCGGGGTGCGGGTTTGGGGTGCAGGTTTGGGGTGCGGGTTTGGGGTGCAGGTTTGGGGTGCAGGTTTCGGGGTGCAGGTTCGGGGTGCAGGTTCGGGGTGCAGGTTTGGGGTGCAGGTTTGGGGTGCAGGTTCGGGGTGCAGGTTCGGGATGCAGGTTTGGGGTGCAGGTTTGGGGTGCAGGTTCGGGGTGCAGGTTCGGGGTGCAGGTTTGGGGTGCAGGTTTGGGGTGCAGGTTCGGGGTGCAGGTTCGGGGTGCAGGTTTGGGGTGCAGGTTTCGGGGTGCAGGTTCGGGGTGCAGGTTCGGGGTGCAGGTTTGGGGTGCAGGTTTGGGGTGCAGGTTTCGGGGTGCAGGTTTCGGGGTGCGGGTTTGGGGTGCGGGTTTGGGGTCCGGGTTCGGGGTGCGGGTTTCGGGGTGCGGGGTTCGGGGTGCAGGTTTGGGGTGCAGGTTTGGGGTGCAGGTTTCAGGGTGCAGGTTTGGGGTGCAGGTTTTGGGGTGCAGGTTTTGGGGTGCAGGTTTCAGGGTGCAGGTTTCGGGGTGCAGGTTTCGGGGTGCAGGTTCGGGGTGCAGGTTTGGGTTGCAGGTTCGGGGTGCAGGTTTGGGGTGCAGGTTTGGGGTGTGGGTTTGGGGTGCAGGTTCGGGGTGCGGGTTTGGGGTGCAGGTTCGGGGTGCGGGTTCAGGGTGCAGGTTTCAGGGTGCAGGGTTCGGGGTGCAGGTTCGGGGTGCAGGTTCGGGGTGCAGGTTTCGGGGTCCGGGTTCGGGGAGCGGTTTTGGGGTGCAGGTTTCGGGGTGCAGGTTCAGGGTGCAGGTTTCGGGGTGCGGGTTTGGGGAGCGGTTTCGGGGTGCGGGCCCCACCTTCCCGAAGGAGCCCTTGCCCAGCACCATGAGGAAGGTGAAGTCCTGGAGCTGCGGGCGCCCGGGGCTGAAGAACCGTTTGGGCTCCGTGGGGGAGGGGCTGGGGGAGGGGGAGGGGCCCGGGCCCCGGCGCACCTTCTGCGGGGTCAAAGGTCACAGGGGTCACCCAGGGGTCAGAGAGGGGGCACCGACGGGTCGCCGAGGGGTCAAGGGGTCACAAAGGGGTCACCAACGGGTCAGAGAAGGGTCACTGAGGGGTCACAAAAGGGTCACAGAGGGGTCAAGGGGTCACCGAGGGGTCACCGAGGGGTCACAAAAGGGTCACAAAAGGGTCACAGAGGGGTCAAGGGGTCACTGAGGGGTCACAAAAGGGTCACAAAAGGGTCACAGAGGGGTCAAGGGGTGCCTATGGGGTCACCAAGGGGTCACCAAGGGGTCAAGGGGTCACTGAGGGGTCAGAGAGGGGACAAGGGGTCACCGAGGGGTCACAAAAGGGTCACCGAGGGGTCAGGGGGTCACAAAGGGGGTCACGGTTGGGGGGTCCCCCCGCCCGGGGGGACCCAGGCGTCCGGGAGGGGGGAACCCATTGGGGGAGGGGGGTGTCCTGCCCTTGCCCCCCGCCCTTGACCCCTGACCTTTGCCCCCCGCCCTTTGCCCCTGTACCTCGTAGAGCTCCAGGGGGTAATTACAGGCCTGGAAGAGACGGAGGGAAATTCGGGGGGGGGTCGGGGGGTCCCAGGGGGTTGGGGGTCCCGGGGGTTCCCGGGGGTTTCAGGGGTTCCCAGGGGTTCCCGGGGGGTCGGGGGGTCCCGGGGGTTTCAGGGGTTTGGGGTCCCGGGGGTTCCCGGGGGTTTCGGGGGGTCCCGGGGGTCCCGGGGGTTTCGGGGGGGTCGGGGGTCCCGGGGGTTCCCGGGGGTTTCAGGGGTTCCCGGGGGGTCGGGGGGTCCCGGGGGTTTCGGGGGGGTCGGGGGTCCCGGGGGTTCCCGGGGGTTTCGGGGGGTCGGGGGTTCCCGGGGGTTTTGGGGGTTTGGGGGTCCCGGGGGGTCAGGGTTCCCGGGGGTCCCGGGGGTTTGGGGGGGTCGGGGGGTCCCGGGGGTCCCGGGGGTTTGGGGTTCCCGGGGGTCCCGGGGGGGCCGTGACCTCGAACTTGGGCCTCAGGCCGCAGTCGTCGGTGTCGGCGACGGGAACGTTGTAAAACTCGCCCTCCTCCTGGTTCAGCAGCTTGAACCTGCGGCACACGGACACACGGACACATGGATGGACACACGGACACACGGACACACGGACACCGGGACGGACACATGGACACACGGACGCATGGTCACACGGACGCACGGACACACGGACGCACGGACACATGGACACACGGACACACGGACACACAGATGGACACACGGACACACGGACACACGGACACCGGGATGGACACATGGACACATGGACACACGGACACATGGACACATGGACACCAGGACAGACACACACACACACGGACACCAGGACAGACACACGGACACATGGACACCGGGACGGACACACGGACACACAGACAGACACACGGACACACGGACACACGGACACATGGACACCGGGACGGACACACGGACACACGGACACACAGACAGACACACGGACACATGGACACACGGACAAATGGACACCGGGACGGACACACGGACACACGGACGGACACGGGGACACGGGGGCATGGACAGATGAGGGGACATTGTGGGGACGGACAGACGGGGACGGACGGACGCGGGGACGCGCGCAGGTCTCAGGGCTCCGGATCCCCGTGCCAGCCCCTCCCCCACGGGAACCCCCGTGCGCCGTCCTCGTGCAACGTTCCCACGTGAGACCCCCCGTGCAACCCCCCCGGCCCCCTGTGCCGGCTCCTCGTGAAGCCCCCGCGCAAGCTGCTCGGCCCAGGTCCTCGTGCAAAGCTCCCACGTGAGACCCTCGTGCAAGACCCCCTGAAGCCCCCGTGCAAGCTCCTCGTTCCAAGTCATTGTGCAAGACCCCCACGAAGCCCCCGTGCAAGCTCCTCGTGCAAGACCCTGGTGAAGCCCCCGTGCAACCTCCTCATGCGAGTCCCCCACGAAGCCCCCGTGCAAGCTCCTCGTGCAAGACCCCCTGAAGCCCCCGTGCAAGCTCCTCATTCCATGTCCTTGTGCAAGACCCTGGTGAAGCCCCTGGGCAAGTCCCTTGTTCCAGGTCATTGTGCAAGACCCCAGCAACACCCCCGTGCGAGCTCCTCGTGCAGCCCCCGTGCAAGCCCCTCGTGCAAGCTCCTCGTGCAGCCCCCGTGCAAGCGCCTCGTGCAAGCTCCTCGTGCAGCCCCCGTGCAAGCCCCTCGTGCAAGCTCCTCGTGCATCCCCCATGCATCCCCCGTGCAAGCCCCTTGTGCAAGCCCCTCGTGCAGCCCCCGTGCAGCCCCCGTGCAAGCCCCTTGTGCAAGCCTCTCGTGCAGCCCCCGTGCAGCCCCCGTGCAAGCCCCTCGTGCAAGCTCCTCGTGCAGCCCCCGTGCAAGCCCCTCGTGCAAGCTCCTCGTGCAGCCCTCGTGCAGCCCCCGTGCAAGCCCCTCGTGCAAGCTCCTTGTGCAGCCCCCGTGCAAGCCCCTCGTGCAAGCTCCTCGTGCAGCCCCCGTGCAAACCCCTCGTGCAAGCCCCTCGTGCAGCCCCCGTGCGCTCACCAGCCGTCCACGTGGCCCTTGAGCAGCTCGGCCACCCCGAAGCTCATGGCGCCCATGAAGTCGTTGCGGGACGTGCGGTCCCAGTCCCAAACCTCGATGGACAGACGGCGCTCGGCGTCCCCGGGGCGCAGGGCGCTGCGGGGCCCTCGTGAAACGCTCGTGCGACACGAGACGCGCGCGCGTGACACCGCCCCCCCCCCCATCCCCGCCGCGTCCCCCCCCTCGCACCGTCCTCGTGCAAAACCCTCGTGAGCGGCTGCTCCGCGCCCCCGGATGCGGGGAACGGTGTGTGTGTGTGTGGGGGGGTCCTCGTGAAACGCTCGTGCGACACGCACGTGACGGCCCCGTGACCCCGCCCCCCACCTCGTGCACAAGCGCGGGGACTCACAGCAGGGTTTGCACCGGGGTTTGCACGAGGGTTTGCACCGGGGTTTGCACGCAGGATCGCACGAGGGTTTGCACGAGGATTCCCAGGAGGGTTCGCACAAGGGTTTGCACAAGCATTTGCACGCAGAATCGCACGAGGGTTTGCACAAGGATTCCCGGGGGGGCTTGCACAAGGGTTTGCATGCAGAATCGCACCAGGGTTTGCACAAGCGTTTGCACACAGAATCACACGAGCATTTGCACGAGGATTCCTGGGCGGGGGTTGCACAAGGGTTTGCACACAGAATCGCACCAGGGTTTGCAGAGGGATTCCCGTGAGGGTTCGCACGAGGGTTCGCACAAGCATTTGCATGCAGAATCGCACGAGGGTTTGCACAAGCTTTTGCATGCAGAATCGCACAAGGGTTTGCACAAGGAATCACGAGGGTTTGCACGAGGGTTCCCACGAGGGTTTGCACGAGGGTCCCCGGGCGGTTTTGCACGAGGACTCACAAGAGAAAGGCCTCGTTCCACACGGGGTTCAGCGTCGCCTTCACCGTCCGCGTTTTCTGCTTCGAGAGGTTCTTGGGGTCCGGGATGAGCTTGAGCTTCACGTACGGATCCGAGAGCCCGTTGGGGTCCATGGGGATCAGGTTCCGAGCCTCCCCCACTGCGAGGGACCCAGGCGTCCGGGGGGACCCAGGCGTCCGGGGGGACCCAGGAGTTCGGGAGGGGACCCAGGAGTTCGGGGAACACAGGGGTTGGGAGGACCCAGGAGTCCGGGAGGGGACCCAGGAGTTCGGGGGGGACCCAGGAGTTCAGGGGGGACCCAGGAGTCCGGGAGGGGACCCAGGAGTCCGGGAGGGGACCCAGGAGTTCGGGAGGGACCCAGGAGTCCGGGAGGGACCCAGGAGTTCAGGGGACACAGGAGTTTGGGAGGGGACCCAGGAGTTCGGGAGGGACCCAGGAGTTCGGGGGACACAGGCATCCGGGAGGGGACCCAGGAGTTCGGGCGGGAACCCAGGAGTCCGGGAGGGGACCCAGGAGTTCGGGGGGGACCCAGGAGTTCAGGGGACACAGGGGTTGGAAGGACCCAGGAGTCCGGGAGGGACCCAGGAGTCCGGGAGGGGACCCAGGAGTCCGGGAGGGGACCCAGGAGTTCGGGAAGGGACCCAGGAGTTCAGGGGACACAGGAGTTTGGGAGGGGACCCAGGAGTTCGGGAGGGACCCAGGAGTTCGGGAGGGACCCAGGAGTTCTGGGGACACAGGAGTTCGGGGGGGACCCAGGCATCTGGGAGGGGACCCAGGAGACTGGGAGGGACCCAGGAGTTCAGGGCAGGGACCCAGGAGTCCAGGAGGGGACCCAGGCATCCGGGAGGGACCCAGGCGTCCGGTACCGGTGACGTGCAGCTGCTCCCCCGGCAGCGCCCGGATCCGCAGCTGCAGCCGCCCCCGGCGCTCGGTGTGGTCGACGCCGCACAGGCTGGGGACGCTCTGCACGCAGCGCTTGTGCACGTTCATCTCGCAGCCTGCGGGGGCGCGGCGCTCGCACGAGGCTCGCGCACGTTGCACGAGGCTTCGCACGAGGCCGCGCGCCAGCGTCCCGGGAGCGTTGCACGAGGGTCGCGTGCACCGTGCAAGCATGGCGCGGGCATCGCAGCGGGGCTCGCGCGAGAAGTGCACAAGCATTGCATGGGGCTTTGCACAAGCACTTTACACACCTGCCCCCGCTCCCCTACCCCTCGCACAAGCGCTTTGCACGAGCCCCTCAGGCAAACCCCGTGCACGCTCGCCTCCACCCCCTTGCACGAGCCCCTTGCACAAGTGCTTTGCACAAAGCCCTAATGCAAACCCCTTGCACGCTCTCCCCCACCCCCTTGCACGAGCCCCTTGCACACGTGCTTTTGCACGAGCCCCTCACACAAACCCCGTGCACACTCTCCCTGAACCCCTTGCACACGCGCTTTGCACGAGCCCCTCACGCAAACCCCTTGCACGCTCACCTCCACCCCCTTGCACGAGACCCTTGCACACGCGCTTTTGCACAGGCCCCTCACGCAAACCCCTTGCACGCTCTCCCTGAACCCCTTGCACAAGCCCTTTGCACGAGCCCCTCACGCAAACCCCGTGCACGCTCGCCTCCACCCCCTTGCACGAGCCCCTTGCACAAGTGCTTTGCACAAAGCCCTAATGCAAACCCCTTGCACGCTCTCCCCCACCCCCTTGCACACGCGCTTTTGCACGAGCCCCTCACGCAACCCCCTTGCACGCTCACCTCCACCCCCTCGCACGAGCCCGTTGCGCAAAGCCCTCGTGCAAACGCCGTGCCCGCTCTCCCCCACCCCCTTGCACAAGCGCCCCGCGCGCTCACACGAGCACTTCATGCCCTGGTGCACGAGGCCGTAGAGCAGGGAGCCGCAGTGGTCGCAGAACGTGGGGCTGCTGTAGCTGTGCACCTTGAACTTGTGCTTGTTCCGCGGGTCCTGGGGGGCACACGCGCGTGCGAGGCCGCGCGCGGCGGGGGAGGGGCCGTTGGGGGGATTTGGGGGGGGTGGGGGGGGGGGGAAAATCAACGTGCAAACCCCCCCCCCCCCGCACCCCAGGTCCCCCCGTCCTCGTGCACGCGCGTGTGCAAAACGCCCCCCCCCCCCCCCGCACGAGGACGCCCAACCCCCCCTGCCCCCCGTTTTTAGGCCAAGGACGCCCCGATTTGGGTCACCCCTCCCCCCCCCCCCCAAAATGGGAACATTTAGCGGAGAAATTGGGACGTTTTGGAGCTGGGGGAGGGGGGGAGGGGATCAAATAAGGCACCCGGAGGGGACCCAGGCGTCCGGGAGGCGCCTGGAAAAGGGACCCAGGAGTTCGGGAACCCACAAAAAGGGACCCAGGAGTTCGGGAGCCCAAAAAAAGGGACCCAGGAGTTCGGGGACCGCCAGGAAGGGACCCAGGCGTCCGGGAACCCCCCACAAAAAGGGACCCAGGAGTTCGGGGACCCCCAGGAAGGGACCCAGGAGTTCGGGGACCCCCAGGAAGGGACCCAGGTGTCCCAGAACCCCCCACAAAAAGGGACCCAGGAGTTCGGGGACCCCCAGGAAGGGACCCAGGAGTTCGGGGACCCCCAGGAAGGGACCCAGGTGTCCCAGAACCCCCCACAAAAAGGGACCCAGGAGTTCGAGGACCCCCAGAAAAGGACCCAGGCGTCCGGGAACCCCCCACAAAAAGGGACCCAGGAGTTCGGGGACCCCCAGGAAGGGACCCAGGCGTCCGGGGACCCCCCACAAAAAGGGACCCAGGAGTTCGGGGACCGCCAAAAAGGGACCCAGGTGTCCCAGAACCCCCCACAAAAAGGGACCCAGGAGTTCGGGGACCCCCAGGAAGGGACCCAGGAGTTTGGGGACCGCCAAAAAGGGACCCAGGCATCCGGGAACCCCCCACGAAAAGGGACCCAGGAGTTCGGGGACCCCCAGGAAGGGACCCAGGAGTTCGGGGACCCCCAGGAAGGGACCCAGGCGTCTGGGAACCCCCCACAAAAAGGGACCCAGGAGTTCGGGGACCCCCAGAAAAGGACCCAGGCGTCCGGGAACCCCCCACAAAAAGGGACCCAGGAGTTCGGGGACCACCAAAAAGGGACCCAGGCGTCCGGGGACCCCCCACAAAAAGGGACCCAGGAGTTCGGGGACCCCCAGGAAGGGACCCAGGAGTTCGGGGACCCGCAGGAAGGGACCCAGGCGTCCGGGGACCCCCCACAAAAAGGGACCCAGGAGTTCGGGGACCCCCAGGAAGGGACCCAGGAGTTCGGGGACCCCCAGGAAGGGACCCAGGAGTTCGGGGACCGCCAAAAAGGGACCCAGGAGTTCGGGGACCCCCAGGAAGGGACCCAGGAGTTCGGGGACCCGCAGGAAGGGACCCAGGCGTCCGGGCGCGCCTCCCCCGCTCACGTCGGTCTGCGGCCCCTTCCCGGCGCCCGGACACTCGAACGTGACGAACTCGTGACAGCGCTTGTGAACCACGAAACTGCAAACTGGGGAGAAACAGCCCAAAAACGGCCCGGAGCGGCTAAAGTCGCCCCCAAACCACCCCCGAACCCGCCCGAATCGCCCCCAAACCGGCCCAAATTGCCCCAAAAATGGCCTGAATCACCCCAAAACCGCCCGAATCGCCCCAAAACCGCTCGAATCGCCCCAAAACCGCCCGAATCGCCCCAAAACCGCTCGAATCGCCCCAAAACCGCCCGAATCGCCCCGAAACCGCCCGAATCGCCCCAAAACCGCCCAAATCACCCCAAAACCGCCCGAATCACCCCAAAAAAGGCCCGAATCACCCCAAAACCACCTGAATCACCCAAAACCAGCCCGAATTGCCCCAAAACCGGCCCAAATCGACCCAAAACTGCCCGAATCGCCCCAAAACTTCCCGAATTGCCCCAAAACCAGCCCAAATCGCCCCAAAAATGGCCTGAATCGCCCCAAAACTGCCCAAATCACCCCAAAACGGCCCGAATCGCCCCAAAACCGGCCCAAATTGCCCCAAAAATGGCCTGAATTGCCCCAAAACTGGCCCAAATTGCCCCAAAACTGGCCTGAATCACCCCAAAACTGCCCGAATCGCCCCAAAACCACCTGAATCACCCAAAACCAGCCCGAATCGCCCCAAAACTGCCCGAATTGTCCCAAAACCGCCCGAATCGCCCCAAAAATGGCCTGAATCGCCCCAACACCGCCCGAATCGCCCCAAAACCGCCCGAATCACCCCAAAACGGCCCGAATCGCCCCAAAACTGGCCCAAATTGCCCCAAAAATGGCCTGAATCGCCCCAAAACCGCCCGAATCGCCCCAAAACCGCCCGAATCACCCCAAAAATGGCCCGAATCACCCCAAAACCACCTGAATCACCCAAAACCAGCCCGAATTGCCCCAAAACTGGCCCAAATTGCCCCAAAACCGCCCAAATTGCCCCAAAACCGCCCGAATTGCCCCAAAACCGCCCGAATCGCCCCAAAAATGGCCTGAATCACCCCAAAACTGGCCTGAATCGCCCCAAACCGGCCCAAATTGCCCCAAAACCGCCCGAATCACCCCGAAACCGCTCGAATCGCCCCAAAACCGGCCCAAATTGCCCCAAAAATGGCCTGAATCACCCCAAAAATGTCCCGAATCGCCCCAGAATGGCCCGAATTGCCCCAAAATGGCCCGAATCGCCCCAAAAATGGCCCGAATCGCCCCAAAACCGCCCGAATCGCCCCAAAACCGCCCGAATCGCCCCAAAAATGGCCTGAATTGCCCCAAAACCGCCCGAATTGCCCCAAAACTGGCCTGAATCGCCCCAAACCGGCCCGAATCGCCCCAAAAACCACCTGAATCACCCAAACCCGCCCGAATCACCCCAAAAATGGCCCGAATCGCCCCAAAACCACATGAATCATCCAAAACCACCCGAATCGCCCCAAACCGCCCGAACCGCCCCACCCGCCCCTGGAGCCCCTGACACCCCCAGACCTCAACCCCCCCGGACACCCCAAGAAATGACCTCGGGGCCCCCCAAAAAAACCCCAAATAACACAAAATAGCCCCAAATAACCCAAAACAAGCGCAGCCCCCCCCGGCCCCCCAAACCCTCCAAATTCCCCCCCCCCCCCCAGCCCCCCCCCACCCCGTTGCTCAGCAACGGGCCCCGGTTGCCACGGCAACGGCCGCGGGAAGCGCTGCCCCCCCCCGCCTGTCAATCATCGCCCGGGCCCCGCCCACGCGGCCCCGCCCACGCCCAGCACGCGCCGGGGACCCAGGCGTCCGGGGGGGGGCCCGTGGGTGCTGGGGGGCACCCATGGGTGGGGGTCTCACCCATGCACTGCAGTCCCTGCTTCCCGATGCCCCTGGGGAGCAGAAGCGGCTCCGTCAGCCCCGGACGCCTGGGTCCCTGTTTCCGGACGCCTGGGTCCCCTGAGCCCCGGACGCCTGGGTCCCCCGAGCCCCGGATGCCTGGGTCCCTGTCACCCGGACGCCTGGGTCCCCTGAGCCCCGGACACCTGGGTCCCTGTCACCCGGACGCCTGGGTCCCCTGAGCCCCGGACACCTGGGTCCCTGTCACCCGGACGCCTGGGTCCCTGTCACCCGGACGCCTGGGTCCCCTGAGCCCCGGATGCCTGGGTCTCCTGAGCCCCGGACGCCTGGGTCCCCTGAGCCCCGGACGCCTGGGTCCCCCGAGCCCCGGATGCCTGGGTCTCCTGAGCCCTGGATGCCTGGGTCCCTGTCACCCGGACGCCTGGGTCCCTGTTCCCAGTTGCCTGGGTCCCTGTCACCCGGACGCCTGGGTCCCCTGAGCCCCGGATGCCTGGGTCCCTGTCACCCGGATGCCTGGGTCCCTGTTCCCGGATGCCTGGGTCCCCTGAGCCCTGGATGCCTGGGTCCCCTGAGCCCCGGACGCCTGGGTCCCTGTTCCTGGACGCCTGGCTCCCTGTTCCCGGACACCTGGGTCCCTGTCACCCGGACGCCTGGGTCCCTGTCACCCGGACGCCTGGGTCTCCTGAGCCCCGGACGCCTGGGTCCCTGTTCCTGGACGCCTGGCTCCCTGTTCCCGGACACCTGGGTCCCTGTCACCCGGATGCCTGGGTCCCCTGAGCCCCGGACGCCTGGGTCCCCCGAGCCCCGGATGCCTGGGTCCCCTGAGCCCTGGATGCCTGGGTCCCCTGAGCCCCGGACGCCTGGGTCCCTGTCACCCGGACGCCTGGGTCCCTGTTCCTGGACGCCTGGCTCCCTGTTCCCGGACACCTGGGTCCCTGTCACCCGGATGCCTGGGTCCCCTGAGCCCCGGACGCCTGGGTCCCCCGAGCCCCGGATGCCTGGGTCTCCTGAGCCCCGGATGCCTGGGTCCCTGTCACTCGGACGCCTGGGTCCCTGTCACCCGGACGCCTGGGTCCCTGTTCCCAGTTGCCTGGGTCCCTGTCACCCGGACGCCTGGGTCCCCCGAGCCCCGGATGCCTGGGTCCCTGTCACCCGGATGCCTGGGTCCCTGTCACCCGGACGCCTGGGTCACTGTCACCTGGACGCCTGGGTCCCTGTTCCCGGATGCCTGGGTCCCCTGAGCCCTGGATGCCTGGGTCCCTGTCACCCGGACGCCTGGGTCCCTGTTCCTGGACGCCTGGGTCCCCTGAGCCCCGTACGCCTGGGTCTCCCGAGCCCCAGATGCCTGGGTCCCTGTTCCCGGACGCCTGGGTCCCCTGAGCCCCGGACGCCTGGGTCCCTGTTCCCGGACGCCTGGGTCCCCTGAGCCCCGGATGCCTGGGTCCCCTGAGCCCTGGATGCCTGGGTCCCTGTCACCCGGACGCCTGGGTCCCTGTTCCCGGATGCCTGGGTCCCCTGAGCCCTGGATGCCTGGGTCCCTGTCACCCGGATGCCTGGGTCCCTGTTCCCGGACACCTGGGTCTCCTGAGCCCCGGACGCCTGGGTCCCTGTTCCCGGACGCCTGGGTCCCCTGAGCCCCGGACGCCTGGGTCCCCTGAGCCCTGGATGCCTGGGTCCCTGTCACCCGGACGCCTGGGTCCCCTGAGCCCCGGACGCCTGGGTCCCTGTCACCCGGACGCCTGGGTCCCTGTTCCTGGACGCCTGGGTCCCTGTCACCCGGACGCCTGGGTCCCCTGAGCCCCGGACGCCTGGGTCCCTGTCACCCGGATGCCTGGGTCCCCGTGTGCTGGGGTTCCTGTGTGTCCGTGTGTCCGTGTGTCTGTGTGCGTGTCAGTGTGTCTGTCCCCGTGTCCGTCCGCCCCTTCCCATACGAAGTCGGTGCGGTGGCTGCAGAACGTGGGCTGTTTGAAGAACCCGCGGTGTCTGTGTGTCTGTGTGTGTGTCTGTCTGTGTGTCTGTCTGTCTGTCCCTGTGTCCGTGTGTCTGTCCGTGGGTCTGTGTGTCTGTCCGTGTGTCTGTGTGTCCCTCACCAGATGAAGTCGGTGCAGTGGCTGCAGAACGTGGGCTGTTTGAAGAACCGCGCGGTGAACCGGTGGCTTTTCACCTCGTGCACCAGCTTGTGCCGCAGGGCCCCGCGGCGCAGGAACCGCGGCCGCGCGCGCTCCGCCTCCATGGCGCCCGCGGGCCGGCCGGACAGACGGACACGGGCCGGCCGGACGCACGGACACGGGCTGCGCGGACAGGGGGTCAGGGACGCGCGGACACGGGACAGACGGACAGACGGACACACGGACACAGGCTGCGCGGACAGGGGGTCAGGGACGCGCGGACACGGGACGGACGGACAGACGGACACGGGCTGCGCGGACAGGGGGTCAGGGATGCGCAGACACGGGACGGACGGACACACGGACACGGGACGGCCGGACGCACGGACACGGGCTGCGCGGACAGGGGGTCAGGGACGCGCGGACACGGGACGGACGGACAGACACACGGACACGGGCTGCGCGGACAGGGGGTCAGGGACGCGCGGACACGGGATGGACGGACAGACACACGGACACGGGACGGACAGACGGACGCACGGACACAGGCTGCGCGGACAGGGGTCAGGGACGCGCGGACACGGGACGGACGGACACACGGACACGGGACGGACGGACAGACGGACACGGGCTGCGCGGACAGGGGGTCAGGGACGCGCGGACACGGGACGGATGGACACACGGACACGGGACGGACGGATGGACACACGGACATGGGCTGCACGGACAGGGGGTCAGGGACGCGCGGACATGGGACGGATGGACACACGGACACGGGACGGCCGGACACATGGACACGGGCTGCACGGACAGGGAGTCAGGGACGCACAGACACGGGACAGACGGACACAGGGACACGGGACAGATGGACACAGGGACACGGGCTACAGGGAGAGAGAGGGAATGGGTCGGGGACACACAGACATCCCCACAGACAGACAGACAGACAGACGGACACACGGACACGGGCTGCGCGGACAGGGGGTCAGGGACGCACGGACACGGGACGGACGGACGGACACGGGCTGTGGGGAGAGGGAGAGAGCGGGTCAGGGACACACGGACGTCCCCACAGACATACAGACAGACGGACGGACGGACGGACAGATGGACACGGGCTGCAGAGAGAGAGAGAGAGGGACACACAGACATCCCCACAGACAGACAGACGAACGGACACAGGCTGCGGAGAGAGAGAGTCAGGGACACACGGACACGGGGACACACGGACACGGGGACGGACACACAGATGGACCCACAGACAGACCCACGGACACATGGATGGACCAACGGACAGACCCACAGACACGGGGATGGACCCACGGACACGCAGGCAGACCCACAGACACGGGGATGGACCATGGACGGACCCACGGACACAGGGACGGACCCATAGACACGGGGACGGACACACGGACGGGGCGGCAGGGGACAGACGGGCTGAGGGGGAGGGCGGACACACGGACAGACCCACGGACAGACCCACGGACACGGGGAAGGACCCACGGACAGACCCACGGACAGACCCACGGACAGACCCACGGACACACGGACACGGGGAAGGACCCACGGACAGACCCACGGACGCGGACCCGCGAGCGTGTGGGCGGACACGCGGACGGACCCACGGACACGTGGGCGCTCCCAGAGCCGCGGGCGGACAGACGGGCGGACAGACGGACGGACAGACGGGCGGAGCCGCCCCCGGCCGGTGACTCAACGGCCGCCCCCGCCCACGGCCGGACAGACGGACGGACCCACCCACGGCCGGACCCACGGACAGGTTGGGGGAAGCGGGCGGCGGGGGGGGTCCGGGAGGGGACGGACAGACAGACGGACGGGGACGGGGGCGGGGGGGGGGGGATGCGGCGTGGGACAGACGGACCCACAGACGGACCCACGGACCCGGGCGGGGGGGGATGGACGGACCCCCGGACGGACACACGGACCCACCTGCGGACGGACACACGGACACACGCACCGACCTGCAGCTGCGGGGGGCGTGGCCGCGGGGGGCGGAGCCAGCAAGGGGGCGTGGCCGGCCGGGGTGGGCGGAGCCGCGGAGGGGGCGTGGCCGGGGCGGCGCCCCCAGCGCTGCGGGAGGGGGCGTGGCCTGAGGGGGGCGGGGGCGGAAAGGGGGCGTGGCCTGGAGGAGGGGGGCGGGGTTTGGCTTAAAGGAACCGCGTCGCTTTGTGGGGGGGGCGGGGGCGCCTGCGGGGGAGGGCGCGGCCCGGACGCCTGGGTCCCTTGCGGGTGGGGGAGGGGGTGTCACGAGGGACCCAGGCGTCCGGGGCAGCTCCACACCCCCCACCCCCACCTGGAGCAAGGAGGGGACCCAGGCGTCCGGGAAAGGGGGACGGGCCCCGGGGGGGCCCAGACCCAGATCCGGCGAAATGGGGGCGGGGCGGGGCCCGGACGCCTGAGTCCCTTTCCACCCCTCCCCCCGCTCCCGGGGGGACCCAGGCGTCCGGGCGGTGGGGGGAGGGAGCAGCCCCGGGGGCGTGGCCTGGAAGGGGAGGCCCCGCCCCCCGCCCTGGCCCCGCCCCCTGACCCCCCCGTGACCCCCCGAGACAAACACACACTGAGCGGCCCCTTTAAGAAGCAATTAACGCAATTAACGGCTCTTTAATGACATCGCGGCCCCTCCCCGCCACCCCCGCCCACAATTTAAGGCTGCGCGGCCCCTTTAAGGAGACCCCCCCCCCCCCCCCCTTTAAGGCCTCGGTGATTCCCCCCCCCCCAAAAAGGGCCCGATCCTGCCCCATGAGGGCCCGATCCTGCCCCCCAAAAAGGGCCCGATCCTGCCCCCCCCAAAAGGGCCCGATCCTGCCCCATGAGGGCCCGATCCTGCCCCATAAGGGCCCGATCCTGCCCCATGAGGGCCCGATCCTGCCCCCCAAAAAGGGCCCGATCCTGCCCCATGAGGGCCCGATCATGCCCCATAAGAGCCCGATCCTGCCCCCCCCAAAAGGGCCCGATCCTGC
Source organism: Caloenas nicobarica (assembly GCF_036013445.1). Taxonomy (NCBI): domain Eukaryota; kingdom Metazoa; phylum Chordata; class Aves; order Columbiformes; family Columbidae; genus Caloenas; species Caloenas nicobarica. The sequence goes on from NW_027017603.1 coordinate 21,090, forward strand.
CCCATGAGGGCCCGATCCTGCCCCATGAGGGCCCGATCCTGCCCCCCAAAAAGGGCCCGATCCTGCCCCATGAGGGGCCCGATCCTGCCCCATGAGGGGCCCGATCCTGCCCCATGAGGGCCCGATCCTGCCCCATGAGGGTCCCCCCCCCGCCCCGGGTGTCCCCCCTCCCCCAGCCCTCACCCCCTCAGCAGCACCAGCCTCCCCGTCTGCACCAAATCCGCCCCGAACGCCACCAAGTTCAAGGCCGTGGCCGCCGCCACCAGCACCCAGCGATCCCAGGGGCAGGCGGCCCCGCAGCCCCCCGGCCGCTGCTCCTGGCCCCCCATGTCCCCCCGGAACGCCCACAGCGCCCACAGCACCGTGGCCGCCGCGTACGCCGCGAAGCCCAGCGCCGCGTGCAGCCCCAGCGCCCGCCGCAGCCCCACCGGGTCCCCCCCGCAGCCGCACCACCCCCAGCCCCCCAGAAACCCCCCGATTAGGAGGACCCCCAGCGCGAAGGACACGCAGTAGATGGCCAGGCACCAGCGCCAGCCCTCGCGCCCCGCCGCCGCCCCCTGCTCGGCCGCCAAGCCCAGCAGCACCAGCGCCACCAGCGTCTCGCCCACCTTGAGCAGCCCGGACGGCGTCGCCAGGTACGGCGCCGTCTCGCCGGGTTTCGCCCGGTCCCGCGCCACCTCGGCGGCGTAGCCGGCAGCGGCCAGCGCCGACGCCACCGTGGCCACCACGCGCAGGGCGACGTGGCGCTCGGGGAGCCCGCGGGTGTCGCGGAGCTGCCCCAGGGGCCAGACGACGGTGGCGGCGGCGCAGGAGACGGCGGCCGCGGCGGCCAAGGTCAAGGGCAGGTCGCGGCGGGGCGGGGGGCGCCCGGCGGCCTCGTGCAGGAGGAGGAGGAGGGTGAGGCCGAGGGGCACGGCCCAGGCGGCCACGCAGCCCGAGGCTTCGCCCCCCACGCGCAGCCACGGGCCCGAGGACGCGGCGGCGCCCACGGACACGGAGCAGCACAGCGACTGCGCCCAGCGCAGCAGCGAGCGCGGCGAGCACGGCACCGGCATCTGCGGAGGAAACAGCCGTCATGGGGCCGGGGGGCTGGGGGGGGTCTATCAGGTGTCTATGGGGTCTACGGGGTCTATGGGGGTCTACGGGGTCTATGGGGTCTACGGGGTCTATGGGGTCTATGGTGTCTAGGGGGTCTACGGGGTCTATGGGGTCTATGGGGTCTACGGGGTCTACGGAGTCTATGGGGGTCTATGGGGGTCTATGGGGGTCTATGGGGTCTACGGGGTCTATGGGGTCTATGGGGTCTATGGGGTCTATGGGGTCTATGGAGTCTATGGGGGTCTATGGGGTCTATGGGGGTCTATGGGGTCTACGGGGTCTATGGGGTCTATGGGGTCTACGGGGTCTATGGGGTCTATGGGGGTCTATGGGGTCTATGGAGTCTATGGGGGTCTATGGGGTCTATGGGGGTCTATGGGGGTCTATGGGGGGCTTAGAGGGGGTCTATGGGGTCTATGGGCTCTATGGGCTCTATGGTGTCTATGGGGTCTACGGGGTCTACGGGGTCTATGGGGTCTATGGGGCCTATGGGGTCTATGGGGGTCTATGGGGGGCTTAGAGGGGGTCTATGGGGTCTATGGGGTCTATGGGGGTCTATGGGGTCTACGGGGTCTATGGAGTCTATGGGGGTCTATGGGGTCTATGGGGGTCTATGGGGTCTACAGGGGTCTATGGGGGTCTATGGTGTCTATGGGGTCTACGGGGTCTATGGGGTGTATGGGGGTCTATGGGGTCTATGGGGGGCTATGGGGTCTATGGGGTCTACGGGGTCTATGGGGTCTATGGGGTCTATGGGGGTCTATGGGGGGTTTAGAGGGGTCTATGGGGTCTATGGGGTCTATGGGGTCTATGGGGGTCTATGGGGGTCTATGGGGGGTTTAGAGGGGTCTATGGGATGTCTCTAGATGTCTATGGGGTCTATGGGGGTCTAGGGGGTCTATGGGGGTCTACGGGGTCTACGGGGTCTATGGGGTCTAGGGGGGCTATGGGGTCTATGGGGTCTAGGGGGGCTATGGGGTCTATGGGGTCTAGGGGGGTCTATGGGGGGTTTAGAGGGGTCTATGGGATGTCTCTCGATGTCTATGGGGTCCATGGGTTCTATGGGGTTTACGGGGGTCTATGAGGCATTTAGAAGGGTCCCTGGGGGTCCCTGGGGGTCTCTGGGGGTCTATGAGGCGTTGAGAGATCTCTGGGTTCTGTGGGGTGTCTCTAGGGGTCCAGGGGGGGTTAGGGGTGTCTATGGGGTTCATGGGGGTCTACGGGTTGTGCGGGGTTTGTGGGGATCCGCGGGTACCACGGGGGGTCGGGGGGTTACGGGGGTCTCTGAGCTCTGGGGGGTCTCGGGGGGGTTGGGCGGCTTTACGTGGGCGATGAGGGGGCGGCCGCCAGGGGGCGCCTGGGCGGGGTGGGCGTGTGCAAGGGGGGTGGCGCCCCGGGAACCAGCCCGGACGCCTGGGTCCCCTCCCGAACTCCTGGGTTCCTCCCGGACGCCTGGGTCCCCTCCCGAACTCCTGGGTTCCTCCCGGACGCCTGGGTCCCCTCCCGAACTCCTGGGTCCCCTCCCGAACTCCCGGGTTCCTCCCGAACTCCTGGGTCCCCTCCCGAACTCCTGGGTTCCTCCCGGACGCCTGGGTCCCCTTGGGTGGGGGCGTCACCCGGACGCCTGGGTCCCCTCTGGGCCACACCCCGTACTCTGTCCCGTTAGATGAGGGACCCAGGCGTCCGGGAGGGGATCCGGGAATTCGGGGAGGAACCCAGGAGTTCGGGAGACCCAATAGGGGACCCAGGAGTTCTGGGGGGACCCAGGAGTTCGGGGCGGGACCCGAGAGTTCGGGAGGGGACCCAGGAGTTCTGGAGGGGACCCAGGCATTCGGGAAGGGACCCAGGCGTCCGGGTCCAGCCCCGGGGGGGGCGCTCAGGGTTATGCCCATATAAGGACCTGGAGAATCTCCTGCCCCCCCCCACCCGGGCGCTGGCCGCATCCTGTGGGGGGAACCCAGGCGTCCGGGGGGGACCCAGGCGTCCGGGGGGGACCCAGGACCCCGCTCATCCCCCCCCCAGGGGCCCCGGTGGGTCCCGCCACTCACCTGGGTGGGTTCGGGTCTTTCCGGACGGGTTCGGGTGTTTCCGGACGGTTTGGGGTCCCTACAGGTGGGTTCGGGACCCCTCGGGCGGCTTCGGGTCCGTTCGGGTCTTTCCGGTCAGATTCGGGTCTTTCCGGTTCGGGTCCCTCCGGGCTCGGGTCTTTCCGGGCGGGTTCGGGTCTTTCCGGGCGGGTTCGGGTCCCCCCGGTTCGGGTCTTTCCGGGCGGGTTCGGGTCTCTCCGGTTCGGGTCTTTCCGGGCGGGTTCGGGTCTTTCCGGGCGGGTTCGGGTCTCTCCGGTTCGGGTCTCTCCGGGGGGGTTCGGGTCTTTCCGGGCGGGTTCGGGTCTCTCCGCTCGCCACTCGGGTCTCTCCGGACGTTGTTCTGCCCGGGGCGGGGGCGGGGGGTGGGCGTGGCCCTGGGGGCCGTGACGTCAGGGGGTCCCGGGGGTGACGTCAGGGGATCCCTGGGAACTGGGGGGGGGGGGACACCCCAGGGTATGGCCGGGGGGGGGGGGGACACAAGGAGGTGACAGGAGGGGGGGGCTCGGGGGACACGGGGGGGACACGGGGGGGGACACGGGGCAGCCCCCCCACCCCCCCGCGCGCCTTTTGGGGCGGTTTGGGCGGTTTTGGGAAGTTTGGCCGTTGCCGGGACAACGAGGCCGCAACCGCCCCAAATATTTGGTTGCCATGGAAACGGGGCGCGGGGGGGGACGCGGGACCCAGGCGTCCGGGAGGGGACCCAGGCGTCCGGGTGGCGGGACGGGTGGGAGGATGGAGGATGGCCCGGACGCCTGGGTCCCTCCCGAACTCCTGGGTCCCCTCCAGAACTCCTGGGTCCCTCCTGAACTCCTGAGTCCCCTCCCGAACTCCTGGGTCCCTCCCGAACTCCTGGGTCCCTCCCGGGTGGGGGAGGGGTCCCGGCCCCCCCAGATCCAGCCTATTGGGGGGGGGAGGGGCCCTCGCGGCTCAGCACCTGTGGGGGGAGGGGGGGGGGTATGGGGGACCCAGGCGTCCGGGGAGCCTCCCAAAAAGGGACCCAGGCGTCCGGGCCCCCCCACCCGCGGACCCCGGCGTCCGGCCCCACCTCTCGCAGGACCCTCTCCCGCAGCTCCCCCCGGCTCAGGGGTCGTTCCTCGTCCTGCGACCCCCCCGGGGGCTCCTCCCTGTTGGGGGGGGACATGGGCTCAGTGTCCGGGAGGGACCCAGGCGTCCGGGAGGGACCCAGGCGTCCGGGGGCTCACCTGGGGCTGGGGGGGCGCGGCGGGGGGGGGGCGGGAGCAGCTGCTGCTTCTTCATCCCCTGCCAGGACCTGGGGGGGCGGAAACAGTGGGGACCCCCCAGTAACCCCCAGTAACCCCCCAGCCCCCCAATTACCCCCCCACGGTCCCCCCAAAACCCCCAATTACCCCCGTGGGAACCCCAATTACCCCCCCAGGGTCCCCCCAAACCCCCAATTCCCCCCCGAGGGCCCCCCCAAACCCCCAGTTCTCCCCACTCCCCCTCCCAGTTGCCCCCCAGATGCTCCCAGTGCCCCCCAAACCCCCCAGTTTCCCCCCCCAGCCCCCCCCAGTCTCCCCCAGTGCCCCCAGTTCCCCACCTGGGGGGGATCCCCCCCCCGCAGCAGCAGCCGCGCCACCGCGGCCTCCAGGCGCCGCAGCTGAACCAGCAGCGGGTCAGGGTCAAGGTCAAGGTCGGGGTCAAGGTCGGGGTCAAGGTCGGGGTCAAGGTCAGGGGCAGTGTCCTCATCCAGCTGGGCCAGCAGCTGCGCCACACCTGCGGGCCGGACGCCTGGGTCCGCCTGAACTCCTGGGTCCCTCCCGGACACCTGGGTCCTCCTGGACGCCTGGGTCCCTCCCGGACGCCTGGGTCCCCCCGAACTCCCGGGTCCCTCCCGGACGCCTGGGTCCCCCTGAACTCCTGGGTCCTCCCAGACGCCTGGGTCCCCCCAAATTCCTGTGTGTCCCCCAAACTCCTGGGTCCCCCCGAACTCCTGGGTCCCCCCGAACTCCTGGGTCCCGCCGGACGCCTGGGTCCCCCCCAAACTCCTGGGTCCCGCCGAACTCCTGGGTCCCCCCCAAACTCCTGGGTCTCCCCGAACTCCTGGGTCCCCCCGAACTCCTGGGTCCCCCCGGACGCCTGGGTCCCCCCCGAACTCCTGGGTCCCTCCGGACGCCTGGGTCCCCCCCAAACTCCTGGGTCTCCCCGAACTCCTGGGTCCCCCCGGACGCCTGGGTCCCCCCCCAACTCCTGGGTCTCCCCGAACTCCTGGGTCCCCCCGGACGCCTGGGTCCCCCCGAACTCCTGGGTCCCCCCGGACGCCTGGGTCCCCCGTACCGTCCCCCAGCAGCCCCAGGAGGCTCCGCCCCCTGCGGGCCCGATCCTGCAGCTCGCGGGTCTCCCCGTCCAGCGCCGCCGCTTCGGGGGCCCCCCCCGGGGCCCCCCCGGGCCCCCCCGAGGCCTCGGCCGCCAGCGCCCCCTGCAGCTGGGGGGCAGGGGGTTTGGTCGGGAGGCTCCGCGAGGACGTGGGGGGGTCCCCGGGGCCTTCCGGGTGGGTTTGGGGTCCCACCTGCTCCCGTTGCTGCCGCAGCCGCCGGAGCTGCCGCTGCTGCTGCGTCACCAGCAGGAACCGGGAGAAGCCGCGGGGGGGCCCTGGGCCCCACGATTCACCGTGACCCCCAAACCCAACAATGAACCGTGACCCCGAACCCCAAAATGAACCGTGACCCCGAACCCCAACAATTCACCGTGACCCCCAAACCCAACAATGAACCGTGACCCCGAACCCCAGAATTCACCGTGACCCCTGAACCCAACAATGAACCGTGACCCCCGAACCCCAAAACGAACCGTGACCCCGAACCCCAAAACGAACCGTGACCCCCCCGAACCCCAGAATTCACCGTGACCCCCAAACCCAACAATTCACCGTGACCCCCGAACCCCAAAATGAACCGTGACCCCCGAACCCCAAAATTCACTGTGACCCCCGAACCCCAGAATTCACCGTGACCCCCGAACCCCAAAATGAACCGTGACCCCAAACCCCAGAATTCACCGTGACCCCCGAACCCCAAAATGAACCATGACCCCCGAACCCCAAAACTAACCATGACCCCGAACCCCAAAATGAACCGTGACCCCCGAACCCCAAAATGAACCGTGACCCCGAACCCAACAATGAACCGTGACCCCCGAACCCCAAAATGAACCATGACCCCCGAACCCCAAAACTAACCATGACCCCGAACCCCAGAATTCACCGTGACCCCCAAACCCCAAAATGAACCGTGACCCCCGAACCCCAAAACGAACCGTGACCCGCCCCAGGAACAGAAAATAAACTGCGAACCCCCCCAGGACGTCCCCAAACCCCAAAACTGAGCTGGGACCCCCCCAGACACCCCCTGAACCCCAAATAGACTGGGACCCCCCACCCCCCCCTCACCCTCCTCCTCCTCAGGGGGCTCCTCCTGCCCCTCCCCCGCCACCTCGGGGGGGTCACTGGGGGGGTCCAGGGGGACCCAGGCGTCCGGGGGGACCCAGGCGTCCAGGCGGGGCCCTGCTGGGGGGGAGCGTGGGGTCAGCTGGGGCCTGGGGGACCCAGGAGTTCGGGGGGGACCCAGGAGTTCGGGGAGTCACCCACCCCCACCCCAGAGAGGACTCAAGTGTCTGGGGGGGGACCCGGGGGTTTGGGGGGACCCAGGAGTTCGGGAGGGACCCAGGAGTTCAGGGGGACCCAGGAGTTCGGGGGGACCCAGGAGTTCGGAGGGACCCAGGAGTTCGGGAGGGACCCAGGAGTTCAGGGGGACCCAGGAGTTCGGGGGGACCCAGGAGTTCGGAGGGACCCGGGAGTTCAGGGGGACCCAGGCGTCCGGGGGGACCCAGGAGTTCGGAGGGACCCAGGAGTTCGGGAGGGACCCAGGAGTTCAGGGGGACCCAGGAGTTCGGGGGGACCCAGGAGTTCAGGGGGACCCAGGAGTTCGGAGGGACCCAGGAGTTCGGGAGGGACCCAGGAGTCCGGGGGGACCCAGGAGTTCGGAGGGACCCGGGAGTTCAGGGGGACCCAGGCGTCCGGGGGGACCCAGGAGTTCGGAGGGACCCAGGAGTTCAGGGGGACCCAGGCGTCCGGGGGGACCCAGGAGTTCGGAGGGACCCAGGAGTTCAGGGGGACCCAGGCGTCCGGGGGGACCCGGGAGTTCGGAGGGACCCGGGAGTTCGGGAGGGACCCAGGCGTCCGGGAGGGACCCAGGAGTTCGGGAGGGACCCAGGAGTTCGGAGGGACCCAGGAGTTCAGGGGGACCCAGGCGTCCGGGGGGACCCAGGCGTCCGGTACCTGGGGGGGGCCGCGGTCGCTCCTTGGTCTCCAGGAAGAGCCGGAGCCGCCGCTGCTGCGCCCGGACCCGCCCGTCGGTGTCACCCACCGGCACCCGCGGGGACCACCTGGGGACCCAGGCGTCCGGGAGGGACCCAGGCGTCCGGGGAACAGGGGAGTTCAGGGGGACCCAGGCGTTCGGGGGGTCCCGGGGGGCTGGGGGGCGGGGGGTCCCCACCCGTCTCTCGGGATCGTCCCCATTGGTTCCCGGGCGGCCTCGATCTCCCGTTGGGTCTGCGCCAGCTCCTGCGGCCAATCAGAGCCCTCGGTCACCCCAGGAATACACCCCTTGGCCAATCAGAGCCCTCCGTCTCACTCATGTGACCCTGGGATTCCTCTCCTGGCCAATCACGTTGCACGTCCATAGGATCCCTCTCCCAGCCAATCAGATTCCTCCATTCCACTGCCCCCTAATCCCGGATCCCCGTCCCAGCCAATCAGATCCCTTGTCCACCCCAGAGGACCCAGGCGTTCGGGAGGGACCCAGGAGTCCGGGAGGGACCCAGGAGTCTGGGGGGGACCCAGGCGTCCGGGGGGGGACCCAGGAGTTCGGGAGGGACCCAGGCGTCCGGGAGGGGACCCAGGCGTTCGGGAGGGACCCAGGAGTTCGGGAGGGACCCAGGCGTCCGGGAGGGGACCCAGGCGTCCGGGAGGGACCCAGGAGTTTGGGAGGGACCCAGGCGTTCGGGGGGGACCCAAGAGTCTGGGGGGGGACCCAGGCGTTCGGGAGGGACCCAGGAGTTCGGGAGGGACCCAGGCGTCCAGGAGGGACCCAGACGTTTGGGGGGGACCCAGGTGTTCGGGGGGGACCCAGGAGTTCGGGAGGGACCCAGGCGTTCGGGAGGGACCCAGGCGTCCGGGAGGGGACCCAGGCGTTCGGGAGGGGACCCAGGCGTTCGGGAGGGACCCAGGCGTCCGGGAGGGACCCAGGAGTCCGGGGGGGGACCCAGGCGTCCGGGAGGGACCCAGGCGTTCGGGAGGGACCCAGGCGTCCGGGAGGGACCCAGGCGTCCGGGCGGCTCACCCGCGCGCGGTGCTGCAGCCGGGCCAGCAGGAGGCGCCGCTCCCCCCGCAGCTGCTCCAGGTGCCGCCGCAGCCGCCGGTTCAGCCCCAGGGACCCCCCGAGCGCCGCCCCCGCCTGCAGGGGGCGCCCTCAGAGCCCCCGGGACCCAGGCGTCCGGGGGCGCCCCCACCCATGGACCCAGGGACCCCCCCAGGGCACCCCGAGACCCCCAGGAACCAGCAGCCCCCCCCACAAAGGGACCCAGGCGTCCGGGACCTCCCCACAAAGGGACCCAGGCATCCGGGACCCCCCCACAAAGGGACCCAGGCGTCCGGGACCCCCCCACAAAGGGACCCAGGCGTCCAGGACCCCCCCACAAAGGGACCCAGGCGTCCGGGACCCCCCCCCACAAAGGGACCCAGGCGTCCGGGACCCCCCCCACAAAGGGACCCAGGCGTCCGGGACCCCGCCCGCAAAGGGACCCAGGCGTCCGGGACCCCCCCACAAAGGGACCCAGGCGTCCAGGACCCCGCCCGCAAAGGGACCCAGGCGTCCGGGACCCCCCCCCAAAGGGACCCAGGCGTCCGGGACCCCGCCCGCAAAGGGACCCAGGCGTCCGGGACCCCCCCCCAAAGGGACCCAGGCGTCCGGGACCCCGCCCGCAAAGGGACCCAGGCGTCCAGAACCCCACCACAAAGGGACCCAGGCGTCCGGGACCCCGCCCGCAAAGGGACCCAGGTGTCCGGGACCTCCCCACAAAGGGACCCAGGCGTCCGGGACCCTCCCCACAAAGGGACCCAGGCGTCCGGGACCCCCCCCCAAAGGGACCCAGGCGTCCAGGACCCCCCCCCAAAGGGACCCAGGCGTCCAGGACCCCCCCACAAAGGGACCCAGGCGTCCGGGGGCCTCACCCGCTGCAGTTGATCCTCCAGCCCCCGCAGCCGCCGCTGAGGGTCCCCCATCTGTGGGGGAGGGGCTGCATCCACCGGAAGGGGACCCAGGCGTCCGGGGAGGGACCCCCCACCCAGGGACCCCGGCGTCCGGGGACCCCCCAACAGGGGACCCAGGTGTCCGGGCACCTTCTCAGGGACCCCCCACCCAAAAGGGGACCCAGGCGTCCAGGGGCTGCCCCCCAGCCCCCTGAACCTGCCCCATAGACCCCCGGACCTGCCCCATAGATCCCCCGGACCTGCCCCATAGACCCCCGGACCTGCCCCATAGACCCCCCGGACCTGCCCCATAGATCCCCTGAACCTGCCCCATAGATCCCCTGAACCTGCCCCATAGACCCCCGGACCTGCCCCATAGATCCCCCGAACCTGCCCCATAGACCCCCGGACCTGCCCCATAGACCCCCCGGACCTGCCCCATAGATCCCCCGGACCTGCCCCATAGACCCCCCGGACCTGCCCCATAGATCCCCGGACCTGCCCCATAGACCCCCCGGACTTGCCCCATAGACCCCCCGGACCTGCCCCATAGATCCCCGGACCTGCCCCATAGACCCCCGGACCTGCCCCATAGATCCCCGGACCTGCCCCATAGACCCCCCGGACCTGCCCCATAGATCCCCCGGACCTGCCCCATAGACCCCCGGACCTGCCCCATAGATCCTCGGACCTGCCCCATAGACCCCCCTGAACCTGCCCCATAGACCCCCGGACCTGCCCCATAGACCCCCCGGACCTGCCCCATAGATCCCCGGACCTGCCCCATAGATCCCCGGACCTGCCCCATAGACCCCCCGGACCTGCCCCATAGATCCCCCGGACCTGCCCCATAGACCCCCTGAACCTGCCCCATAGATCCCCGGACCTGCCCCATAGACCCCCGGACCTGCCCCATAGACCCCCCGGACGTGCCCCATAGACCCCCGGACCTGCCCCATAGATCCCCCGGACCTGCCCCATAGACCCCCGGACCTGCCCCATAGACCCCCGGACCTGCCCCATAGATCCCCCGGACCTGCCCCATAGATCCCCGGACCTGCCCCATAGACCCCCGGACCTGCCCCATAGATCCCCGGACCTGCCCCATAGACCCCCGGACCTGCCCCATAGATCCCCCGGACCTGCCCCATAGACCCCCGGACCTGCCCCATAGATCCCCGGACCTGCCCCATAGACCCCCGGACCTGCCCCATAGACCCCCCGGACCTGCCCCATAGATCCCCCGGACCTGCCCCATAGATCCCCTGGACCTGCCCCATAGACCCCCGGACCTGCCCCATAGATCCCCTGAACCTGCCCCATAGACCCCCGGACCTGCCCCATAGACCCCCGGACCTGCCCCATAGATCCCCGGACCTGCCCCATAGACCCCCGGACCTGCCCCATAGATCCCCTGAACCTGCCCCATAGATCCCCCGGACCTGCCCCATAGACCCCCCGGACCTGCCCCATAGATCCCCCGGACCTGCCCCATAGACCCCCGGACCTGCCCCATAGATCCCCTGAACCTGCCCCATAGACCCCCTGAACCTGCCCCATAGATCCCCGGACCTGCCCCATAGATCCCCCGGACCTGCCCCATAGATCCCCGGACCTGCCCCATAGACCCCCGGACCTGCCCCATAGATCCCCGGACCTGCCCCATAGACCCCCGGACCTGCCCCATAGACCCCCCGGACCTGCCCCATAGATCCCCCGGACCTGCCCCATAGACCCCCCGGACCTGCCCCATAGATCCCCCCGACCTGCCCCATAGACCCCCGGACCTGCCCCATAGATCCCCCGGACCTGCCCCATAGATCCCCCGAACCTGCCCCATAGATCCCCGGACCTGCCCCATAGATCCCCTGAACCTGCCCCATAGATCCCCGGACCTGCCCCATAGACCCCCCGGACCTGCCCCATAGATCCCTGGACCTGCCCCATAGATCCCCTGAACCTGCCCCATAGATCCCCGGACCTGCCCCATAGATCCCTGGACCTGCCCCATAGATCCCCTGAACCTGCCCCATAGACCCCCGGACCTGCCCCATAGATCCCCCCGACCTGCCCCATAGACCCCCGGACCTGCCCCATAGATCCCCCGGACCTGCCCCATAGATCCCCCGAACCTGCCCCATAGATCCCCGGACCTGCCCCATAGATCCCCTGAACCTGCCCCATAGATCCCCGGACCTGCCCCATAGACCCCCCGGACCTGCCCCATAGATCCCTGGACCTGCCCCATAGATCCCCTGAACCTGCCCCATAGACCCCCGGACCTGCCCCATAGATCCCTGGACCTGCCCCATAGATCCCCTGAACCTGCCCCATAGACCCCCCTGAACCTGCCCCATAGATCCCCGGACCTGCCCCATAGATCCCCCGAGTCTGCCCCATAGATCCCCGGACCTGCCCCATAGACCCCCTGAACCTGCCCCATAGACCCCCGGACCTGCCCCATAGATCCCTGAACCTGCCCCATAGATCCCCTGAACCTGCCCCATAGACCCCCGGACCTGCCCCATAGATCCCTGGACCTGCCCCATAGATCCCCTGAACCTGCCCCATAGACCCCCCTGAACCTGCCCCATAGATCCCCGGACCTGCCCCATAGATCCCCCGAGTCTGCCCCATAGATCCCCGGACCTGCCCCATAGACCCCCTGAACCTGCCCCATAGACCCCCGGACCTGCCCCATAGATCCCTGAACCTGCCCCATAGACCCCCGGACCTGCCCCATAGATCCCCTGAACCTGCCCCATAGACCCCCGGACCTGCCCCATAGACCCCCGGACCTGCCCCATAGACCCCCGGACCTGCCCCATAGACCCCCCGCCTCCCGGTACCTGTTGCTGGTTTGTTGTAGCGACCGGTGCTGGGCGGGGGGGGCGCGGGCCCCACAGCTGCCCCCCGAGTGCCCCCAGGTCCCGTCCCCGCCCCACAACCACCCCGGCCCCCAAGGGCCCCCCGCCCCGAGTGACCGCGAGTGACCCCGAGTGACCGCGAGTGACCGCGAGTGACCCCGAGTGACCCCGAGTGACCCCGCCACAGCCCCCGCCGCCCGAGCCCTACCCCGGTCACGTGACCCCGCGCCGTTGCCACAGCGACGCCTGCAGGGCAGGGTGGGCGGGGCCTCTCGCAGCGCCACGTGACCCGCGGCAAACCCCGCCCACGCCGGGCTGCGGTCACGTGATCCGGGGATTTCCGTCCCCCCCCCCGCGATTCCCGTTGCCGTGGAGACGGGGGGGGGGGGAGGGGGACACGCCCGCCAGGGGACCCAGGAGTCCGGGGGGACCCAGGAGTTCGGGAGGGACCCAGGAGTTCGGGGGGGACCCAGGAGTCCGGGAGGGACCCAGGAGTTTGGGGGACCCAGGAGTCCGGGAGGGACCCAGGAGTTCGGGGAGGACCCAGGAGTTCGGGGGGGACCCAGGAGTCCGGGAGGGACCCAGGAGTTCGGGGAGGGACCCAGGAGTTCGGGAGGGACCCAGGAGTTCGGGGGGGGACCCAGGAGTCCGGGGGGACCCAGGAGTTCGGGGGGGGACCCAGGAGTCCGGGGGGACCCAGGAGTTCGGGAGGGACCCAGGAGTTCGGGGGGGGACCCAGGCGTCCCCCCGGTATCGCAGGAATCAGCCAATCAGAGGCTGGGCGGAGCCCTGGTCAGCAGCCAATCAGAGCTGGGGCGTGGCCCCCCCTCCCCCCCAGTGCAGCAGCCAATAGGACGCGGGATCCATTGGATCTTGGGCTCTCAGCCAATGAGCAGCCAGGCTTGGGGCGGGGGGGGCGGGGGAATCCTGGGTGGGGACCCAGGCGTCCGGGAGGGAACCCAGGCGTCCGGGCCCCTCCCCTCCCCCAAGCAGGGACCCACGCGGGGGGGTGGGTGGGGCCCGGACGCCTGGGTCCCTTCCCGTTTGGGGTGGACACGGAGTGTAACGGTTCAGCTCAGCGCCCGGACGCCTGGGTCCCCCCCGAACTCCTGGGTCCCCCTGACAGGGCAAGAGGTACCGGGGGGGGAGGGCGCTGTCCCGGATGCCTGGGTCCCTCCCGAACTCCTGGGTCCCTCCCGAACGCCTGGGTCTCCCCGAACTCCTGGGTCCCCCCCGAACTCCTGGGTCTCCCCGAACTCCTGGGTCCCCCCCGAACTCCTGGGTCTCCCCGAACTCCTGGGTCCTCTCCCAAACTCCCGGGTCCCCCCCGAACTCCTGGGTCCCCCCCCCGAACTCCTGGGTCTCCCTGAACTCCTGGGTCCCCCCCGAACTCCTGGGTCCCTCCCGAACTCCTGGGTCCCTCCTGAACTCCTGGGTCCCCTCCCGAACTCCTGGGTCCCTCCCGGACTCCTGGGTCCCCTCCCGAACTCCCGGGTCCCCTCCCGAACTCCTGGGTCCCTCCCGAACTCCTAGGTCCCCTCCTGAACTCCTGGGTCCCTCCGGACGCCTGGGTCCCCCCCGAACTCCTGGGTCCCCCCCGAACTCCTGGGTCCCTCCGGACGCCTGGGTCCCCCCCGAACTCCTGGGTCTCCCCGAACTCCTGGGTCCCTCCGGACGCCTGGGTCCCCCCCGAACTCCTGGGTCCCCCCCGAACTCCTGGGTCCCTCCGGACGCCTGAGTCCCCCCCGAACTCCTGGGTCTCCCCGAACTCCTGGGTCCCTCCGGACGCCTGGGTCCCCCCCGAACTCCTGGGTCCCTCCGGACGCCTGGGTCCCCCCCGAACTCCTGGGTCCCTCCGGACGCCTGGGTCCCCTCCCAAACTCCTGGGTCTCCCCGAACTCCTGGGTCCCTCCGGACGCCTGGGTCCCCCCCAAACTCCTGGGTCTCCCCAAACTCCTGGGTCCCCCCCGAACTCCTGGGTCCCCTCCCGAACTCCTGGGTCCCTCCCGAACTCCTGGGTCCTCCTGATGGGGCAAGAGGTGACTGGGGGGGCGGGGGGGGTGCTCCATCCCGAACTCCTGGGTCCTCTCACGAAATGCTGGGTCCCCTCCCGGACGCCTGGGTCCCCTCCCGGACGCCTGGGTCCCTCCCAGCCACATTCGGAAGCCGTTTGGGTGGGGGGGGTTGTGGGGGGTGGGGCTGGGGGGGGTTTGGGGTCCCCTCACCCCCGTCCCCCCAGCTCCCGCCATGAGCTCCGTCCTCGTCGCCGTCACCGGTTTCCATGTCCTCGTCCTCGTCCTGCTCTTCGTGGCCACCCTGGACAAGGTAGGACCCGCGGACCCAGGCGTCCGGGCCCCATAGCGACCCCAAGAGGGGACCCAGGCATCTGGCCCCAGAGGGACCCAGGCGTCCGGGCCCCACACGCTGCCCCCCAGGGCTGGTGGGTCCTGCCGGACGGGGCCCAGTTGAACCTGTGGGTCGATTGTGTCCGAACTGGGAACCGGAGCTGGAGCTGCAGCCGCAACGGGAACACGGGTGAGGGGGTGTGTGGGGTGGGGACGTGTGGGGTGGGGACGTGTGGGGTGGAGACGTGTGGGGCTGGGGGTGTGTGGGGCAGGGGGTGTGTGGGGTGGGGACGTGTGGGGTGGGGACGTGTGGGGCTGGGGACGTGTGGGGCTGGGGGTGTGTGGGGCAGGGGACGTGTGGGGTGGGGACGTGTGGGGCTGGGGGTGTGTGGGGCTGGGGGTGTGTGGGGCAGGGGGTGTGTGGGGCTGGGGGTGTGTGGGGCTGGGGACGTGTGGGGCTGGGGGTGTGTGGGGCTGGGGACGTGTGGGGCTGGGGGTGTGTGGGGCAGGGGGTGTGTGGGGCTGGGGACGTGTGGGGCTGGGGGTGTGTGGGGCTGGGGGTGTGTGGGGCCGGGGACGTGTGGGGCTGGGGGTGTGTGGGGCTGGGGGTGTGTGGGGCTGGGGACGTGTGGGGCTGGGGACGTGTGGGGCTGGGGGTGTGTGGGGCTGGGGGTGTGTGGGGCTGGGGGTGTGTGGGGCTGGGGGTGTGTGGGGCTGGGGACGTGTGGGGCTGGGGACGTGTGGGGCTGGGGGTGTGTGGGGCTGGGGGTGTGTGGGGCTGGGGACGTGTGGGGCGTGTCCGTGGGTGTGGCTGTGGGTGTGTCCCTGGGTGTGTCTGTGGGTGTGTCCGTGTCCGTGTCCATGTCCGTGTCCGTGTCCGTGTCCGTGTCCGTACTGTGTCCATGTCCGTGCCGTGTCCATGCCGTGCCGTGCCGTGCCGTGCCGTGCCGTGCCGTGTCCATGTCCATGTCCGTGCCGTGTCCGTGCCGTGTCCGTGCCGTGTCCGTGCCGTGTCCATGTCCATGTCCGTGCCGTGTCCATGTCCATGTCCGTGCCGTGTCCGTGCCGTGTCCGTGTCCGTGCCGTGCCATGTCTGTGCCGTGTCCGTGTCCATGCTGTGCCGTGTCCATGCCGTGTCCGTGCCGTGCCGTGCCGTGTCCATGCCGTGTCCGTGCCGTGCCGTGCCGTGTCCATGCCGTGTCCGTGCCGTGCCGTGCCGTGTCCATGCCGTGTCCGTGCCGTGCCGTGCCGTGCCGGTGTGAGCGGCCGCGCCGCCGGGCAGCCGCCCAGGCCCTGCAGGTCGCCTCGCTGCTGCTCTCGGCCGTTTCGCTGCTGCTGCTCCTGGCGCAGCTGCAGGCGCCGCGCGGGAGGCGCCTCTGGGCCGCCGGCGGGACCCAGCTCACGGCAGGTCAGCGCCCCGGACGCCTGGGTCCCCCGGACGCCTGGGTCCCCCCGAACTCCTGGGTCCCCTGAACTCCTGGGTCCCTCCCGAACTCCTGGGTCCCCCCCTGAACTCCTGGGTCCCCCTGGACGCCTGGGTCCCCCCGAACTCCTGGGTCCCCCCCTGAACTCCTGGGTCCCCCGGACGCCTGGGTCCCTCCTGAACTCCTGGGTCCCCCGAACTCCTGGGTCCCTCCCGAACTCCTGGGTGTCCCCCCGAACTCCTGGGTCCCCTCCCAAACTCCTGGGTCTCCCCGAACTCCTGGGTCCCCCCCCGATCTCCTGGGTCCCTCCTGAACTCCTGGGTCCCCCTGGACGCCTGGGTCCCCCCGGACGCCTGGGTCCCTGACGGTGGGCGTGGCCGCAGGGCTGCTGGCGCTGGCGGGGGCGGGGCTGGTGACGTCACAGGGGCGGGGCCCCCCCGGGAGCCGCTTCGGCCACTGCCTGGGCGTGGCCTGGCTGGGCGGGGCCCTGGCGCTGGCCAATGGGGTCGCGTACACCTGCCTGAGGACCACCCAGTGACATCAGCCCGGCGCGTGACGTCATCGCCGACATCACCAACGACGTCAACACGGCCGATGACATCATCGCTGACATCACCAACAACGTCAACACGGCCGATGACATCATCAACGGCATCAACACGGCCGATGACGTCATCGGTGACATCACCAATGACGTCAACACAGCCGATGGCGTCATCGATGACATCAACATGGCCGATGACGTCATCGCTGACATCACCAATGACATCAACACGGCCAATGACATCATCAACGGCGTCAACACGGCCGATGACATCATCGCTGACATCAGCAATGACGTCAACACAGCCGATGGCGTCATCAACGGCATCAACATGGCTGATGACATCATCGGTGACATCAGCAATGACGTCAACCCAGCTGGTGGCGTCATCGATGACATCAACACGGCCGATGACATCACCAGCGCCGTTGACGCGCCCAATGACATCACCAGTGACACTGACACAATGAATGACATCACCGACAATGTCGACACGGCCAGTGACGTCACCAATGACGTCAGCGATTCGGTGACGTCACCGCCCGCGCGGCCAGTGACGGGCTGTGACGTCATCAGCCCGCGCCCCGCCCCCGCGCACGGGAATAAAATGGGAACCGCAAGGGATTGTGGGTAACGGGGGGAGGGGCCGCCCCGCGGCATCGTGGGAACCGGAGGCAGAGTCGCCGTCGGGGTGCAGCCGGGACCCCCTTTATTGCCCCGGACGCCTGGGTCCCCCCCGGACGCCTGGGTCCCCCCCGGACGCCAGGGTCCCTCCCCGGACACCTGGGTCCCTCCCCGGACGCCAGGGTCCCCCCCAGTGCCCGGCTCAGGGGTGTCGGGGCCCCCGGGGGCTCAGGGGTTTTGGGGGGCTCGGGGGGCTCCCCCAGGTCCCACAGGTGCTGCCGCACCAGGGGTTGGGGGGTCAGGGGTTTGGGGGTTCAGGGTTTGGGGGTTCAGGGTCTGGGTCCAGGTGTGGGGTCAGGTTTGGGGTCCCCAGCTCCTGCAGCCGCAGCCGCGCCGGGGGTTGGGGGGTCAGGGGTTGGGGGTTCAGGGGTTGGGGGTTCAGGGTTTGGGGGTTCAGGGTCTGGGTCCAGGTGTGGGTCCAGGTGTGGGTGCAGGTTTGGGGTCAGGTCCGGGTCCAGGTGCGGGGTCAGGTGCGGGGTCCCCAGCTCCTGCAGCCGCAGCTGCGCCAGGGGTTGGGGGTTCAGGGTCCGGGTGCAGGTGTGGGTCCAGGTCCGGGTGCAGGTGTGGGTCCAGGTCCGGGTGCAGGTCCGGGTCCAGGTGCGGGGTCCCCAGCTCCTGCAGCCGCAGCCGCGCGCGCCGCGCGGGGAAGCTCAAGCGCAGCCCGAAGCGCCGGCGCAGCCACGACTCCACCTCGGCCTGCAGGCGGCGCTCGGCCTCGGCGGGGGGCAGCGCGGGGCCTGCGGGCGCGGCCCGTGGGCACACGGACACGCGGACACGTGGACACACGGATCTGGACACACGGACACGCAGACACACGGACACACGGACACACGGACACGCGGATCTGGACACACGGACACACGGACACACGGACACACGGACACACGGATCTGGACACACGGACACACGGACACACGGACCCACGGACCCACGGACACACGGACACACAGACACACGGACACACGGACACACGGACACACGGACACGTGGACACACAGACACACGGACACGCGGACACACAGACACACGGACACACGGACACACGGACACACGGACACGCGGACACACGGACACACAGACACACGGACACACGGACCCATGGACCCACAGACACGCGGACCCACGGACACGCAGACACACGGACACGCAGACACGCGGACACACGGACACACGGACACACGGACCCACGGACACACGGAC
This sequence comes from Caloenas nicobarica, assembly GCF_036013445.1. Lineage (NCBI taxonomy): Eukaryota > Metazoa > Chordata > Aves > Columbiformes > Columbidae > Caloenas > Caloenas nicobarica. Next base: position 39,604 of record NW_027017603.1, read on the forward strand.
CCACGGACCCATGGACCCACTGACCCACGGACCCACAGACACACAGACCCACGGACCCACGGACACACGGACCCACAGACACACTGACCCACGAACCCATAGCCCTGCATCCCCACAGCCCCACGGCCCCATAGCCCTGTGTCCCCATAGCCCAGTGTCCCCATATCCGCACATCCCCCTGTTCCCCCGTCCCCCCCGTCCCCCCATGTCCCCATGTCCCCCCATGTCCCCCCATGTCCCCCCATGTCCCCCCATGTCCCCATGTCCCCCTGTCCCCCCCTGTCCCCCGTCCCCCGTCCCCGGTCCCCATGCCGCGCTCACCCCCGCAGCGCGGCAGGAACGTGGCCGCCAGCAGCGCCTCCTTGGTGGCCTCGTCCTGCGCCCGCCGGGTCAGCGCGGCCACCAGGTCCCCGTGCTGGGCCGAGCTGCGGCGGTACCGCGAGCGCGCGAGCTCCAGCGCCGCCAGCGCGCGGCGCCGCGAGAACGCCTGGATGGATGGACAGACAGACAGACAGGCAGCTCCAGAACGCCTGGACAGACGGACAGACAGACAGACAGACAGTTCCAGAACGCCTGGACAGACAGACAGACAGCTCCAGCGCGGCCAGCGCGTGGCGCCGCGAGAACGCCTGACGGACAGACAGACAGATGGACAGACAAACCCCGAACTCCTGGGTCCCCCCCGAACTCCTGGGTCCCTCCCGAACTCCCGGGTCCCCCCGAACTCCTGGGTCCCCCAAACTCCTGGGTCCCCCCAACTCCTGGGTCCCCCCCAATCTCCTGGGTCCCCCTGAACTCCTGGGTCCCCCGAACTCCTGGGTCCCCCCCAACTCCTGGGTCCCCCCCAATCTCCTGGGTCCCCCCGAACTCCTGGGTCCCCCCAACTACTGGGTCCCCCCGAACTCCTGGGTCCCCCCCAATCTCCTGGGCCCCCCCGAACTCCTGGGTCCCCCAAACTCCTGGGTCCCCCTGAACTCCTGGGTCCCCCAAACTCCTGGGTCCCTCCCGAACTCCTGGGTCCCCAAAACTCCTGGGTCCCCCGAACTCCTGGGTCCCCCCGAACTCCTGGGTCCCCCCAAACTCCCGGGTCCCCCCGAACTCCTGGGTCCCCCGAACTCCTGGGTCCCCCAAACTCCTGGGTCCCCCCCAACTCCTGGGTCCCTCCCGAACTCCTGGGTCTCCAAAACTCCTGGGCCCCCCAACTCCCGGGTCCCCCCGAACTCCTGGGTCCTCCCGAACTCCTGGGTCCCCCCGAACTCCCGGGTCCCCCCGAACTCCTGGGTCCCTCCCGAACTCCTGGGTCCCCAAAACTCCTGGGTCCCCCCAACTCCTGGGTCCCCCCCAACTCCCGGGTCCCCCCGAACTCCTGGGTCCCCAAAACTCCTGGGTCCCCCCAACTCCTGGGCCCCCCGAACTCCCGGGTCCCCCCGAACTCCTGGGTCCCTCCCGAACTCCCGGGTCCCCCCGCCCACCTCTCACCCCCCACACCTCGCCCCCCCCGACCCACCTTGGCCCCGCGGAAGGTGACGGCGGCCGCCAGCCCCACGAGCAGCGCGGTGGCCCCCACTTTGAGGTCGGCCATGAGCCCCAGCCCCATGTTGAGGAACAGGAGGGTCCCCCAGAGCAGCAGCCCCAGGTGCAGCCGCGCGCGCGCCCGCGTCGGGGTTCGCACCCGCCCGCGCCCCAGCAGCAGCTCCAGCGCGTCCAGCGGCACCTCCCGGAACGCGGCCAGTTCCAGCGGCCCCCCCGGCGGCCCCCGCGGCCGCGCCAGCAGCACCACGCGCTGGAAGTAGTGCCTGGGGACCCCGAAACGGGCGGTGAGCCCCAAAACATGGGCACCCCAAACCCCCCCGTTCCAGCAGCACCATGCACAGGAAACGGTGCCTGGGGACCCCGAAACGGGCGGTGAGCCCCAAAAACGGGCAGCGAGCCCCAAGAATGGGCAGTGAGCCCCAAAACGGGCAGTGAGCCCCAAAAATGGGCAGTGAGCCCCAAGAATGGGCAGTGAGCCCCAAAACGGGCAGTGAGCCCCAAAATGGGCAGTGAGCCCCAAAAATGGGCAGTGAGCCCCCAAAACGGGCAGTGAGCCCCAAAACGGGCAGTGAGCCCCAAGAATGGACAGTGAGCCCCAAAACGGGCAGTGAGCCCCAAAAAGGGCAGTGAGCCCCCAAAACGGGCGGTGAGCCCCAAAACGGGCAGTGAGCCCCAAAAATGGGCAGTGAGCCCCAAGAATGGACAGTGAGCCCCAAAAACGGGCAGTGAGCCCCAAAAATGGGCAGTGAGCCCCCAAAACGGGCAGTGAGCCCCAAAATGGGCAGTGAGCCCCCAAAACGGGCAGTGAGCCCCAAGAATGGGCAGTGAGCCCCAAAACGGGCGGTGAGCCCCAAAATGGGCAGTGAGCCCCAAAACGGGCGGTGAGCCCCAAGAATGGACAGTGAGCCCCAAAACGGGCAGTGAGCCCCAAAATGGGCAGTGAGCCCCAAGAATGGGCAGTGACCCCCCAAAACGGGCAGTGGGCCCCCAAAACGGGCGGTGAGCCCCAAAACATGGGACGGTGAGCCCCCCAAAACATGGGCACCCCAACCCCCCCCGTTCCAGCAGCACCACGCGCCGGACGCAGCGCCGGGGGGACACCCCGAGGGTGGACATGGGCCCCCCAGCCGGCCCCCCGCAGGGCCCCCGCCCCCCCGCCGCCCTCCCCACGCGCCTGGCGGGGGCGGGGGGGCCGCGGGGGCCGCGTTTCCAGCGCGGGGGGCCGCGCCGGGGGCCGTGTCGGGGGGCAGGGGCCCGATCCGCTCCCCCAGCGCCCAGAACTGCAGCTCCTCGTACTCCTCCAGCCTCACCGACACCTGCGGGGCCGCGGCGGTGGGGGACCCCGACCCCGTGACCCCTGACCCCTGACCCCCCGTGACCCCTGACCCCCGTGACCCCCTGACCCCCCGTGACCTCCCATAGCCCCCCTGACCCCGTGACCCCCTGACCCCCATGACCCCCTGACCCCCCGTGACCTCCCATAGCCCCCTGACCCCTGACCCCCTGTGACCTCACATAGCCCCCCTGACCCCCGTGACCCCCTGACCCCCTGTGACCTCCCATAGCCCCTGTGACCCCCCGTGACCCCCGACCCCCGTGACCCCCTGCACCCCGTGACCCCCCATAGCCCCCGTGACCCCCTGTGACCCCCTGACCCCCGTGACCCCCTGACCCCCGTGACCTCACATAGCCTCCCTGACCCCCCATGACCCCCTGACCCCCATGACCCCCTGACCTCCCGTGACCTCACATAGCCCCCCTGACCCTCCGTGACCCCCTGACCCCCATGACCCCCTGACCCCCCGTGACCTCCCATAGCCCCCCTGAACCCCTGTGACCCCCTGACCCCCCATGACCTCCCATAGCCCCCCTGCACCCCGTGACCCCCTGACCCCCTGTGACCTCACATAGCCTCCCTGACCCCCCATGACCCCCTGACCCCCCATGACCCCCTGACCCCCTGACCCCCGTGACCTCCCATAGCCCCCCTGACCCCCCGTGACCCCCTGACCCCCCGTGACCTCACATAGCCCCCCTGACCCCCCATGACCCCCTGACCCCCTGACCCCCGTGACCTCCCATAGCCCCCTGACCCCCCATGACCCCCTGACCCCCGTGACCTCCCATAGCCCCCCTGACCCTCCGTGACCCCCTGCACCCCATGACCTCACATAGCCTCCCTGACCCCCCCTGCACCCCGTGACCCCCTGACCCCCTGTGACCTCACATAGCCTCCCTGACCCCCCATGACCCCCTGACCCCCCATGACCCCCTGACCCCCTGACCCCCGTGACCTCCCATAGCCCCCCTGACCCCCCGTGACCCCCTGACCCCCCGTGACCTCACATAGCCCCCCTGACCCCCCATGACCCCCTGACCCCCTGACCCCCGTGACCTCCCATAGCCCCCCTGACCCCCCATGACCCCCTGACCCCCGTGACCTCCCATAGCCCCCCTGACCCTCCGTGACCCCCTGCACCCCGTGACCTCACATAGCCTCCCTGACCCCCCATGACCCCCTGACCCCCTGACCCCCTGTGACCTCACATAGCCCCCCTGACCCTCCGTGACCCCCTGCACCCCGTGACCCCCTGACCCTCCTGTGACCTCCCATAGCCCTCCTGACCCCTCCGTGACCCCCTGACCCTCCCGTGACCCCTGACCACCCCGACCCTCTGACCCCCCAATCTCCCATGACCCCCCGACCCTCCCGTGACCCCCCATAGCCCCTGACCCCCCCCGCCCCCTCCCCCATCCCCCCATTTCCCACCCAGGCCCCCCCAGCCCCCCGGCCCCCCAGCCCCCCGCCCCCCCCGCCCCCCCCGGCCCCCCCGGCCTCCCCGGCCCCACCTCCACCTCGTCCCCCGGGTGCTGAACCAGCAGCGCGAACGTGATCGCGGCCTCGGGCAACCGCTGGAAATTCGCCTCCGCCAGGAGGGGCCCCAGGGCGGCCACAACGCGGCGGGCGCGCCGGGACCCCCCCGCGGGGACCCCCCCGGGCCCGGAACCCCCTGGGGAACCCGCCGGGACCCCCCCGGCTGGGGAACCCCCCGGGGAACCCCCTGGGGAACCCCCCGGGACCCCCCCGGACGGGGAACCCCCCGGGGACACACCCGGGGAAACCCCCCCCAGGGACCCCCCCGGCCCCCCCCGCGATGGGGACCCCCCCGGGGAGCCGCCGGGTGGATCCGCTCCTGGGGCCCCCCCCGGGGGCTCCCCGGGCAGCCCCGTGTCCCGGTCGGGGTCGATGGGGCCGTACAGCGCCTGGGGGGGGACACGGGGTCACTTTGGGGTGCGGGGGGGCGGGGGGCAGTTTGGGGGGGCGGGGGGCAGGGCGGGGCTGGTTTGGGGTTCGGGGCCGGGTTTTGGGGTACCTGCAGGTGCAGATGGACCCTGTGGTACCGGGGGCTCAGCGCCTGGTCCAGCCGAGCGGCCAGCGCCAGGAACTCAGCGCGGGAACGGCCCGAGGGGTGGAACTCCTGGGGTCAGCGGGGGGCACGGGGTCACGGGGGCACAGGGGGTCATGGCGTGACAAGAGGGCGTGGGGTCGGGGGGGTCGCGAGGGGACGGGGGGTCGGGGGGGCAGGGGGGTCAGGGGGTCACGAGGGGACGGGGGGTCGGGGGGGTTGCGAGGGGACATGGGGTCGGGGGTCAGGGGGGTCACGAGGGGACGGGGGGTCGGGGGTCAGGGGGGTCACAAGGGGACGTGGGGTCGGGGGGGACAGGGGGGTCAGGGGGGTCAGGGGGGTCACGAGGGGACGTGGGGTCGGGGGGGCAGGGGGGGTCAGGGGGGTCACAAAGGGACATGGGGTCGGGGGTCAGGGGGGTCACAAGGGGACATGGGGTCGGGGGGGGCAGGGGGGTCACGAGGGGACGGGGGGTCGGGGGGGGCAGGGGGGGTCAGGGGGTCACAAAGGGACATGGGGTCGGGGGTCAGGGGGGTCACGAGGGGACATGGGGTCGGGGGGGGCAGGGGGGTCACGAGGGGACGTGGGGTCGGGGGGGACAGGGGGGTCAGGGGGGTCAGGGGGGTCACGAGGGGACGTGGGGTCGGGGGGGACAGGGGGGTCAGGGGGGTCGGGGGGGTCGCGAGGGGACGTGGGGTCGGGGTGGGCAGGGGGGGTCAGGGGGGTCACAAAGGGACATGGGGTCGGGGGTCAGGGGGGTCACGAGGGGACGGGGGGTCGGGGGAGTCACAGGTGACACGGGGACACCTGGGCAGGGTGGGGGAGGGGTCGCAAGGGGGGCCTGGGGGATGGGGGGTGGGTTTGTGTCCCCATGTCCCCCGTCCCCCTGTCCCCCAATGTCCCCATGTCCCATGTCCCCCAATGTCCCCATATCCCCCCATGTCCCCATGTGCCCATGTCCCCCCATGTCCCCCCATGTCCCCACGTCCCCATGTCCCCCCATGTCCCCATGTCCCCGTGTCCCCCCATGTCCCCCATCCCCCCCATGTCCCAATGTCCCCCAATGTCCCCCTGTCCCCTCATGTCCCCCTGTCCCCCCATGTCCCCCTGTCCCCTAGTGTCCCCATGTCCATGTCCCCCTGTCCCCCTGTCCCCATGTCCCCCCATGTCCCCGTGTGCCCATGTCCCCCCATGTCCCCCTGTCCCCATGTCCCCACCATGTCCCCATGTCCCCATGTCCCATGCCCCCATGTGCCCCCATGTCCCTATATCCCCCTGCAATGTCCCCATGTCCCACGTCCCCATGACCCCCCATGTCCCCATGTGCCCCCATGTCCCCATGTCCCCCTGCACTGTCCCCCATGTCCCCATGTCCCCATGTCCCCATGTCCCTGTGCCCCCGTCCCCGCGGTGTCACCGTCAGCAGCAGGTGCTGCAGCTGCTCGCGGGTGACGGGGACAAACGTGTCCCTGAAGTCCCAGCCCGGCGGCAGCTCCGGGGGGCGCGGGCCCCTCCCCCGGGCCAGCCGCGCCGCCATCTTGGCCACCGAGGCCACTTTGGAGGGGGCCGGTGACGTCATCGCCGCGCGGAGCAGCATCCTGTGACGTCACAGCCCGAGGGGCACGTGACTCGGGGCCCCGCCCACTGGGGGGTGGGGGAGGGGTGAAATGGGGGTGCAGGGGGTGCAGGGGGTGCAGGGGGGGCAAGGGGGCAATGGGGACAATGGGGCAATGGGGGCTATGGGGTGCAATGGGTGCAATGGGTGCAATGGGTGCAAAGGAGTGCAATGGGTGCAATGGGGTGCAATGGGTGCAAAGGGGTGCAATGCGGGTGCAATGGGGGGGCAATGGGTGCAATGGGTGCAGGGGGGGCAAGGGGGGACAATGGGGCAATGGGTGCAAGGGGTGCAAGGGGGGCAACGGGGTGCAATGGGGGCAAAGGGTGCAATGGGGTGCAATGCGGGTGCAATGGGTGCAATGGGGTGCAATGGGTGCAATGGGGTGCAATGGGGTGCGAATGGGTGCAATGGGGTGCAATGGGGTGCAATGGGGTGCAGGGGATGCAATGGGGTGCAATGGGCTGCAAAGGGGTGCAATGGGTGCAATGGGTGCAATGAGGTGCAATGGGGTGCAATGGGTGCAATGGGTGCAATGCGGGTGCAAGGGATGCAAAGGGGTGCAATGGGTGCAATGGGTGCAATGAGGTGCAATGGGTGCAATGGGTGCAATGGGTGCAATGGGCTGCAAAGGGGTGCAATGGGTGCAATGGGTGCAATGAGGTGCAATGGGGTGCAATGGGTGCAATGGGTGCAATGCGGGTGCAAGGGATGCAAAGGGGTGCAATGGGTGCAATGGGTGCAATGAGGTGCAATGGGTGCAATGGGTGCAATGGGTGCAATGCGGGTGCAAGGGATGCAATGGGGTGCAATGGGTGCAATGGGTGCAATGCGGGTGCAGGGGATGCAATGGGGTGCAATGGGTGCAATGCGGGTGCAGGGGATGCAATGGGGTGCAATGGGTGCAATGGGTGCAATGGGGGGTGCAACGCAGGGTGCGACACGGGGGTGCACAGAGGTACAGGGGGTGCACTCTGGGGTGCAGAGGGTGTAATGGGGGTGCAGGGGGTGCACCTGGTGCAGGGTGCAACACCGGGTGCCACGCAGCGCGCAAAGGGTGCAACGCGGATGCAAGTTGGGGTGCAATGTGGGGCGCAGGGGGTGCAGTTTTGCACATAACACAGGGTGCAACGCTGGGTGCAACACTGGGTGCACCAGGTGCAATTCCGCACGCAACGCCGGGTGCAACACTGGGTGCAATGCAGCGGGCACTGGGTGCAAGTTGGGGTGCAGAAGGTGCAATATGGGGTGCACTGGTGCATGCAATGCCGGGTGCAATGCAGCGGGCACTGGGTGCAAGTTGGGGTGCCGAAGGTGCAATATGGGGTGCACTGGTGCATGCAATGCCGGGTGCAATGCAGCGGGCACTGGGTGCAAGTTGGGGTGCAGAAGGTGCAATATGGGGTGCACTGGTGCATGCAATGCCGGGTGCAATGCAGCGGGCACTGGGTGCAAGTTGGGGTGCAGAAGGTGCAATATGGGGTGCACTGGTGCATGCAATGCCGGGTGCAATGCAGCGGGCACTGGGTGCAAGTTGGGGTGCCAAAGGTGCAATATGGAGTGCACTGGTGCATGCAATGCCGGGTGCAATGCAGCGGGCACTGGGTGCAAGTTGGGGTGCCAAAGGTGCAATATGGGGTGCACTGGTGCATGCAATGCCGGGTGCAATGCAGCGGGCAGTGGGTGCAAGTTGGGGTGCAGAAGGTGCAATATGGGGTGCAGGGGGTGCACAGGGTGCAATGCAGCGTGCGGTGCAGGGCGCAAGGGGGTGCAATTTGGGGTGCACTGGGTGCAAGGTGGGGTGCAGAAAGTGCAACGCCACGTGCAATGTGGGGTGCAGAACCGGGTGCAACGCAGCATGCAACGGGTGCAACGTGGGGTGCGACAACGGGGGCAATGTGGGGTGCAGGGGGTGCAATGTGGGTGCAAGTTGGGGTGCAGGGGGGTGCAATGGGGGGTGCAATGGGGGTGCAAAAGGGGTACGGGGAGCAATGCAGGTGCAGGGGTTGCAATGGGGGTGCAGGGGGTGCAATGCGGGTGCAATGGGCTGCAATGGGGTGCAATGGGCTGCAATGGGGTGCCAAGGGGTGCAATAGGGTGCAATAGGGTGCAAAGGGGTGCAATAGCTGCAAAGGGGTGCAATGGCTGCAATGGGTGCAATGGGGTGCAAAGGGGTGCAATGGGGTGCCAAGGGGTGCAGGGGTGCCATGGGGTGCAATGGGGTGCAATGGCTGCAATGGGGTGCAAAGGGGTGCAATGGGGTGCAAAGGGGTGCAGGGTGCAACGGGGTGCAGGGGTGCAATGGGGTGCAATGGGTCAATGGGTGCAGGGGTGCAGGGGTGCAATGGGGTGCAATGGGTGCAATGGGGTGCAGGGGTGCAATGGGTTGCAATGGGTCAATGGGTGCAATGGGGTGCAATGGGGTGCAGGGGTGCAGGGGTGCAATGGGGTGCAATGGGGTGCAGGGGTGCAGGGGTGCAATGGGGTGCAATGGGGTGCAGGGGTGCAGGGGTGCAGGGGTGCAATGGGGTGCAATGGGGTGCAATGGGGTGCAGGGGTGCAGGGGTGCAATGGGGTGCAATGGGGTGCAGGGGTGCAATGGGTGCAATGGGGTGCAGGGGTGCAATGGGGTGCAGGGGTGCAGGGGTGCAATGGGGTGCAATGGGGTGCAGGGGTGCAATGGGTCAATGGGTGCAGGGGTGCAATGGGGGTGCAGGGGTGCAGGGGTGCAATGGGTGCAATGAGGTGCAGGGGTGCAATGGGTCAATGGGTGCAATGGGGTGCAGGGGTGCAGGGGTGCAATGGGGCAATGGGTGCAATGGGGTGCAATGGGGTGCAGGGGTGCAGGGGTGCAATGGGTGCAATGGGGTGCAGGGGTGCAATGGGGTGCAATGGGGTGCAGGGGTGCAATGGGTGCAGGGGTGCAGGGGTGCAATGGGGTGCAGGGGTGCAATGGGTGCAGGGGTGCAGGGGTGCAATGGGGTGCAATGGGGTGCAGGGGTGCAGGGGTGCAGGGGTGCAATGGGGTGCAATGGGGTGCAATGGGTGCAGGGGTGCAGGGGTGCAGGGGTGCAATGGGGTGCAATGGGGTGCAGGGGTGCAGGGGTGCAGGGGTGCAATGGGGTGCAGGGGTGCAGGGGTGCAGGGGTGCAGGGGTGCAATGGGGTGCAATGGGGTGCAGGGGTGCAATGGGGTGCAATGGGTCAATGGGTGCAGGGGTGCAATGGGGTGCAGGGGTGCAGGGGTGCAGGGGTGCAATGGGGTGCAGGGGTGCAGGGGTGCAATGGGTCAATGGGTGCAAAGCCTCTCCCCGCTGCCCCTGACCTGCCGCCCGCCGCTGACATTGAGCACGGCGCATGCGCGCCCGCAGGCCACGCCCCCCCTCCCGCGCGCCTGCGCCGCCCGGCCGAGCCGGACAAAGGGGCGGGGCCAAGGAGCTCAGCCAATCAGGCAGCGCGCACGCGCGCGGGGCGGGAAGGGAAAAGGCGGGAAAGCGGCGCTGAGGGAGCGAAGGGGACACGGGGGGACCTGGGGACCCGGGGACCCCGGACCCCCCACCCCCGGACCCCCCCGGCACCCCCGGACCCGCCGCCGCCTCCTGGAGACCCCCCGGGCTCTGGTCACGGGGCTCCGCGATGGTGGGCGAAGCCCGGACACAGGGCCTGGCGTGGGGGGTCCCGGTTGTGGGGGTCCCCTTGTCCCCACCCCCGCCGTGGGGGGTCCCCCTGCCCGTCCGTCTGTCCGTCCGTCTGTCCGCCCGTCCTCTGCCAGCGTTACTGCCCAGGCCCAGGGAGCGACCAAGACCTGACGCAGGAAAATGGCCTTTTCTGCCCCAAAACGGTGCCTGGGGAGGAATGGGGGGGATGTGGGGGGGGGGTCCTGCCCCATAGCCCCCCAGTTCTGCCCCAAAGCCCCCCATTTCTACCCCATAGCCCCCCAGTTCTGTCCCCCACTTCTGCCCCATAACCCCCAATTCTGCCCTATAGCCCCCCCGTTCTGTCCCCCATTCTGCCCCCAAACCCCCCCAATTCAGCCCAGAACCCCCCCAGTTCTGCCCCATAACCCCCCAGTTCTGCCCCATAGTCCCCAGTTCTGTCCCCTAGTTCTGCTCCATAGCCCCCCAATTCTACCCCATAACACCCCCAGTTCTGCACCATAACCCCAAAATTCTACCCCATAGCCCCCCAGTTCTGCCCCATAAACCCCCCCAGTTCTACCCCATAGCCCCCCAGTTCTGTCCCCCAGTTCTGCCCCATAAACCCCCCCAGTTCTGCCCCATAACCCCCAGTTCTGTCCCCTAGTTCTGCTCCATAGCCCCCCAATTCTACCCCATAACACCCCCAGTTCTGCACCATAACCCCAAAATTCTACCCCATAGCCCCCCCAGTTCTGCCCCATAGCCCCCCAATTCTACCCCATAACACCCCCAGTTCTGCACCATAACCCCCCATTTCTACCCCATAGCCCCCCAGTTCTGTCCCCCAGTTCTGCCCCATAAACCCCCCAGTTCTACCCCATAACCCTTCCAGTTCTGCCCCATAGCCCCCCAATTCTGCCCCATGGCCCCCCTGTTCTGTCCCCCATTCTGCCCCCAAACCCCCCCCAATTCAGCCCCAGAACGCCCCCAATTCTACCCCATAACCCCCAGTTCTGCCCCGTAACGTCCCCCACAGCCCCCGTGTGTCTGTCTGTCCGTCTGGCTCCAGACCGACAGCGGGGGCGTGGCCCGGGGCCCGGGGGGGGGGCGTGGCCTGGGCGGGGGGGGCGTGGCCTGGGCCCCGGGGGGGGCGTGGCCTGGGCCCCGGGGGGGCGTGGCCTGGGCCCGGGGGGCGTGACCGGGGACGCCGCTGTCCCGGTGACCGGCGGCAGCAGCAGCAGCGGGATGCGGTGGGGACAGTGAGGTGAGTGGGACCCCAACACCCCCTGACACCCCCCGACGGACCCCACACCCCCTGAAACCCCGACCCCCAACCCCGACAGACCCCGACACTCCAAAACCCCGACCCCCCAACCCTGACAGGCCCCGACACCCCAAAACCCTGACCCCCCAACCTGACACCCCAAAACCCCGACCCCCCCAACCCCTGACGGACCCTGACACCCCAAAACCCCGACCCCCCAACCCTGACACCCCAAAACCCCGACCCCCCCAACCCCTGACGGACCCTGACACCCCAAAACCCCGACCCCCCAACCCTGACACCCCAAAACCCCGACCCCCCCAACCCCTGACGGACCCTGACACCCCAAAACCCCGACCCCCCAACCCCTGACAGACCCTGACACCCCAAAACCCCGACCCCCCAACCCCTGACACCCCAAAGCCCCGACCCCCCAACCCCTGACGGACCCTGACACCCCAAAACCCCGACCCCCCAACCCTGACACCCCCTGACAGGCCCTGACACCCCGAATAGCACAAAACACCGTCACCCCCCAACACCCCCGGCCAGACCCCAACACCCCAAACCACTGACCCCCCAACCCCTGACACCCCCCGACACCCCAAAACCTCCTGATACCCCCTGGAGACCCGACACCCCCAAAAACCCAACACAGCCCCCACGCAGCCCCTGACACCCCCAACACCCCCAACACCCCCAGCCCCCCAATATCACGCAATGACACCACAACCCCCCAACACCTTAATACCCCCTGACACCCCAACCCCGCGGCACCCCCATACCCCGACCCCCCCGACAACCCAGACACCCCCCAACAAACAGACCCCAACACCCTCAACCCCCCCAGACCCCCCAAAATCCCCAACGAACACCCCCAGACCCCCCAAAATCCCCCAACAAACACCCCCAGACCCCCCCAGACCCCCCAAAATCCCCAGCAAACACCCCCAGACCCCCCAAAATCCCCAACAAACACCCCCAGACCCCCCCAGACACCGCAAAATCCCCAACAAACACCCCCAGACCCCCCCAGACCCCCCAAAATCCCCCAACGAACACCCCCAGACCCCCCCAGACCCCCCAAAATCCCCCAACGAACACCCCAGACCCCCCAAAATCCCCCAACAAACACCCCCAGACCCCCCAAAATCCCCAACAAACACCCCCAGACCCCCCAAAGTCCCCCAACAAACACCCCCAGACCCCCCAAAATCCCCAACAAACACCCCCAGACCCCCCCAGACACTGCAAAATCCCCCAACAAACACCCCCAGACCCCCCAAAATCCCCCAACGAACACCCCCAGACCCCCCCAGACCCCCCAAAATCCCCCAACAAACACCCCCAGACCCCCCAAAATCCCCCAACAAACACCCCCAGACACCCCAAAATCCCCAACGAACACCCCCAGACACCCCAAAATCCCCCAGCAAACACCCCCAGACCCCCCCAGACCCCCCAAAATCCCCCAACAAACACCCCCAGACCCCCCAAAATCCCCAACAAACACCCCCAGACCCCCCCAGACACCCCAACACCCCCACACCCCCCCCATCCCAAGAGACTGGGACAGACGGACACAGGCAGGGACAAGGCAGGACTGACAGACAGACAGGCACGGGCAGGGACAAGGCAGACGCGGCAGGACGGGCAGACAGGCGGAGGGACAGACAGACAGACGCGGCAGGACGGGCGGACAGACAGACAGACAAGCAGACGCGGCAGGACAGGCAGACAGACAGACGGACGCAGCAAGGACAGCTGGACACGGGTAGGACAGACAGCCGGGCAGGGACGGCCGGACAGCCGGCCGCAGACAGACAGACAGACGGACAGACGGACGGACAGAGGCGGCGCCGCTCGGGCCCCATTAACATTCTGCACGCGGCGGCCGGTGCTGCAGGGAGGGGGGGGCGGCGGGGCCACTGGGGGCACTGGGAGGGACTGGGAGGGACTGGGAACTGGGTGGGGGCCCTGGGGGGAACTGGGGGACACTGGGAACCAGGTGGGGGCACTGGG